>NC_135429.1:17012569-17312569 GCF_051991245.1 Festucalex cinctus
AATTTTCATAGCCGTCGGACAATCGTAGCGGGCCAGGGATCTGTTTAACCTATGTAGGTGGCGCTATGGAGCCATTTTTCTGTTATCACCTATGGCGACTTTAAAATATCAAATTTTTCGCCAGGCCTGACGTGTGTGTAAAGTTTGGTGAGTTTTCGTTCACGTTTAGTGTCTCAAAAATGTGATTGTTTGCGGAAAAGAATAATAACAAAAAATAAAAAGAAGAATAATAAGAATTCCTTGAAAAACAATAGGGACCTCGCAGCGGTCGCTGCTCGGGCCCTAACTAGAGCTGCGAGCAGCTATAAAGGGCCCTCGCAACCCGGGCCACGTTGGGGTACTTGCACGTCGGGGTACTGGCACGTTGGGGTACTGTAAAATAGGACAAGGACCATCTAAAATGTTTTTGACAAGCCTTGTGTGTGCAAAGTTTAATCAAAACGCAAAATATGGTGCGCAATTCCCAAAATAAATTCAAAATGGCGGACTTCCTTTTAGGTTTAGCATACGGCTACAGAATACTTTTTGTAGGTCTTAAGCTAATAGGTATGCCTCCCAGTTTTCACAAATCTAGGTCAAGTCATCTTTAGTTGTGTATCGCTTGAATCATACAATTGGAAATGCTCCATAAAAATGCATAGAGGGCGCTATTGAGCACAACGTTGGGTTACTTGCACGTCAGGGTACTGGCACGTTGGGGTACTGTTACATGGAACAAGGACCATTTAAAATGTTAGTTTTTTCCATGCCTTGTCTGTGCAAAGTTTAATGAAAAAGGCCAAAAATGATGTATAGTTCCCAAAATAAAATCAAAATAGCGGACTTCCTCTTTGGTTTGGCAAATGGCTACATAATACTTTTTTGTAGGTCTAGCATAATCATACAATCGGAAATGCTTCATAAAAATGCCTAGAGGGCGCTATTTATTGCAAATTGCACAATAAATCTCTGAAAGTTCATGTTCATGACAAGTCTGATGTGTTTGCAAAGTTTCATGAGTTTTCATGTGTATATATAAAAAAAAAAAAGCAGCACTTGACAACTGTTACATGGAACAAGGACCATTTAAAATGTTAGTTTTTTCCATGCCTTTTCTGTGCAAAGTTTAATGAAAAAGGCCAAAAATGATGTATATTTCCCAAAATAAAATCAAAATAGCGGACTTCCTCTTTGGTTTGGCAAATGGCTACATAATACTTTTTTGTAGGTCTAGCATAATCATACAATCGGAAATGCTTCATAAAAATGTCTAGAGGGCGCTATTTATTGCAAATTGCACAATAAATCTCTGAAAATTCATGTTCATGACAAGTCTGATGTGTTTGCAAAGTTTCATGAGTTTTCATGTGTATAAAAAAAAAAAAAGCAGCACTTGACAAACAATGCATTGCTATGGCAACAGCGTGTTACAAAATAAAAAACTTTCGATTACTTTGCATCTTAAACATCTTAAGATGAAACACACCAAGTTTGAAGACAGTCGGATAAATTTTGTAGGAGGGGTTCGTTAAAATATGACCCCTGAAAAAGGCCACAAAAAATGGCAACAAATCCCATCATAAATCAAAATGGCAGACTTCCTGTTTTGTTTAGCACATGGTTCCAAGAGACTTTTTTTGTACATCACGGGCTCTTATGTATGCCTGCAAATTATCATAGCGCTAGGTGAAACGTACAACCGGGAATGCTTCGTTAAAGAGGAGTTTTTTAGCTCAAAATGTGATGCCCGGCCCCTGGGGGACTTCCTGTTGGGTTTAGCACATGGCACCAAGAGACTTTTTTGTACATCCTGGGCTGTTACATATGTCTACAATTTTTCGTCGCTCTAGCTGCTTCGTACAACTGGGAATGCTTCATTAAGAAGGATTTTGTTTCCTTTGCAAAAAGTGCATGCCACGACAACAGCGTGTGACGAAATAAAAAACTTTCAATAACTTTTCATTTTCAACATCTTAAGATGAATCACACCAAGTTTGAAGATGATCGGATAAACTCTGTAGGAGGAGTTTGTTAAAATATGACCCCTATGAAATGGCCAAAAAAAATGGCAACACATTCCAAAGTAAATCAAAATAGCGGACGTCATGTTAGGTTTAGCATATGGTTCAAAAAGAGTTTTTTGTACCTCGAGGGCTTTTATACACCTCTACAAATGTTGGTAACTCTATGTGAAACGTACAGCCGGGTATGCTTTGTTAAAGAGGAGTTTTTTAGCTCAAAATGTGATGCCCGGCCCCTGGGGGACTTCCTGTTGGGTTTAGCACAGGGCACCAAGAGACTTTTTTGTACATCTTGGGCTGTTACATATGTCTACAAATTTTCATAGCTCTAGCTGCTTCGTACAAATGGGAATGCTTCTTGAAGGATATATTTTTTTCCTTTAAAAACAGTGCATGCCATGACAACAGCGTGCGACGAAATACAAAGCTTTCAATAACTTTTCATCTTCAACATCTTAAGATGAATCACACCAAGTTTGAAGATGATCGGATAAACACTGTAGGAGGAGTTCGTTAAAATAAGACCCCAATGAAATGGCCAAAAAAATGGCAACACGTTCCAAAATAAATCAAAATGGTGGACTTCCTGTTAGGTTTAGCATATGGTTCAAAAATAGTTTTTTGTAGGTCATAGCCTGTTACATATGTGTACCAATTTTTGTAGCTCTAGATTAAACGTACAACCGGCAATGCTTCGTGAAGTAAGAATTTTTAAACTCTAAATTTGATGCGCCGCCGCCGTCATATAGTATATCAAAAACTTTTCATTTTTCACAATGATGTTGTCCCAGGTGTTGAGATGGTACATCCCAAGTTTGAAGTCAATCGGGTTAACCGTGTAGGAGAAGCGGGCAAAAGTATGACCCCTGTAAATGTGCAAAAATTGGCAAAAATTGGACATTTAAATACTCATACCTCACTTTCTGTCTATTTTAGGGTACACACTTCAAAGAGGTTTTTGTTCATTGGGATGTGCTACAGGTGCCACACAATTTTCATAGCCTTCGGACAATCGTAGCGGGACAGGGATCCGTTTAACCTATGTAGGGGGCGCTAAGGAACCATTTTTCTGTTATCATGTATGGCGACTTTAAAATATCAAATTTTTCGCCAGGCCTGATGTGCGTGTAAAGTTTGGTGAGTTTTTGGTCACGTTTAGTGTCTCAAAAATGCGATTGTTTGCGGAGAAGAATAATAATAAGAATAACTAGAGCTGCGAGCAGCTATAAAGGGCCCTCGCAACCCGGGCCACGTTGGGGTATATGCAAGTCGGGGGACTTGCACGTTGGGGTACTGTTAAATAGACAAGGACCATGGAAAATAGAAATGCATTTGCCGTGCCTTGTGTGTAAAAAGGTGCAGTAAAAGGCCAAAAATGATGCACAATTCCCAAAATAAATTCAAAAGTGTGGACTTTCTGATGTGTGTGCAAAGTTTCATGAAAAGTCGCTCGTTTGATATTCAAAACCAGCATCTGTTTATTTGAAAACATTGCATGGCACAGAGATGGTGTGTGATCAAATAAAAAGCTTTTTGATGACTCTTAATGTGGTGTCGCTGTGCAACACATATGTATTCATGACATAGTGAAGTATTGTGACAGTTTTGTAGGGTCCAGCAAACAGTAAATGTGTGACAGTTATTCAAGAAAAAATGTAGCTTTGAAGCAGGCTAACCAATGACATCATCTAAAGGGGAAAAAAGCACATGAGCAAGCATAGGTATAAGTTGAGGAGAAAAAGAGATGAAAGAAGTGCGAGAGATGGAACAGGAGAGGAATGCAGCTGTTTATGTATAGCTGTTGTAACAGGACAGATTAAATAACACTTTAACCTGGGGTTAACAGCGCCCTAGGACAGATAAACTCTTTAGTGTAAAAGTTTTCTGGGACAGATGAATCCCTTGGGGTCAAAGAGTTTGGGTTAGCACATAGTCTGTCTTAGGATAATGTAACCTCCATGGATGAATTAGTCCTAGGACGCTTTGACCTGCGGGCTAAAACTTCAGGGGGGTTAACCTGTCCTGTTATATTGTGATCATCGTCTTTGTGCATGTCCTCAGTGGCTTCTTCTGTCTGTGTGGCAGCATTTGATACATCTGTAGAACAAAAAAGAATGAAGAATCATGTTAGATCTGTGAAGTTTGGTTGTCTTAGGTGTAGTTTACAGAACAGTCGTGTGCATATTTTTAGCATGGTAGTGTCTTAATACAAATGCATATTATGTAATGCACTGTATATGGATATTACAGACGTAATATTTGACGGTGATCTTATATTCATAGTTTTTGCCCGTTAATAAATAATATAGCTAGTAAGTAATAAGACACGCAAAAATGGTATAGTTGAATCCTCTGGGTCAAAAAGCAATGTTTTAGGATTGTGTGATGAAATGATGAATAAAAGTAAGGATACGACAGGTACATAAATGGTTATGTAAGTGTAAAATTTGGCATGGTGTGTCCAGATACATGCAGGATAAGTATAAAATATTATGGTGTGTGATTGATTTTTTCTTAGTAAAAATTAGTATTGTAAAGGTCAAGTCACAGTATGTCCAAAATTTGTTTTAAAAAAAATCTATGGTATAGAAACATCATAATCAGGGGCAAAGACATAAACATAATAATAGTAATTAATAATGATAGAATTTAAATACAATCTTTTCCATGAATATGTCAGTTATTTTGAGAAGATACAGAAAAAAAAGAACTTTGAAGTGTCTATCAGTGGATGAAAGAGGGCAAGATCACAGCATAGCTACATGATATCAGTCACATTTGAAAGTAATCAAGTGTAGTATGTATTCACATTATATACATTGAGAAATTGCGGCTCAATAATCAGTCAGTGTTTTAGTTAACAGTCCAATGTTACCTTCAAGATATTCCTAACAGAAAAAAAGGAACGTGCATTAACAAAAAAATGTAAAAATGTCCATTGTCAAACATGTCATTCATTATACACAATGTGTAGGATGGGGATGCTTGCTGTGTTAGTGTTTGTGTGTCTTCCATGTCATATAGCTTACCATCACGGACAAATGCATCACATGCATCCTTTATATCCAATGCAGTCTGGAGTTCTTTCACAAGCTTGGTTTTGAAGTCTATCTGTTTTTCAAGTGCTCGATTGACTCGAGTCACATGGACTAGTTGGTTCATTTGGGAATGAAGATCAAGGCTGCGCTGGTATAAGTCATTGCGACTGGAAGCATGATCAATGCATGCATACTGTAATGACAAAGCATTCAATGAAAATCAGTCATGTTAGATTCCATGATTCTAAATAGCAGAGGTAACGTGTTGGTGCAAAACGTTGTGGTCGTGTTGCATGTTACTCAATGGCTGTGTGTGTCAAAACGAGTTTATTTGAAAGAATATACAAATATATACACACGGACATATATATTTATACAGTATAACAGTACCGCATGTATTGGTTTTAAGGAAAGAGTTGAAAAGCAGTATTCAGAAAAAAGCATAAGACGCACAAAGTACCATTTCACTACATGTAATAAGTTGTCAAGTAGACATGTGAATTAAGTGGTTAAGATAGTGGCTACTGTGCAAGTAAGCTTCAATTGTCTCTAAAAGGTTAGCATATGTGTTCTACATGATATCAATGGCTAGACGTGCTCGTGGAGAAACATTACAAACAGAAAAACACACTAAAGGTGCCTTTAACAAACCTGTTAATAAATGAGAACTTAATACATATATGTATGGCATACTGTATATGATTGAGAAAGTTGTCCTGTTTAGTTTATGTATTGTATACTTACGGAAAAAAGTTGGCAATCTTTGCGTATGGAGATGATTAGAGGGTCTTTATCAAAAGAGAATTTGCTTGGTGATTTGTTCATGTTCTGTAGAAAAGCAAAGGAGTAGAAATAAATACAGTATCATACTTCATAAACATACAAGAAATTTGTAGCTGTATTAACCATTGTTGGTATTTGAAGTGATAATTTAGGAATAGAAGTGTAGTGATTGCAGAATTTATAGAGTGCTTACCTTGTATGACTTTGTAGATGGAAATGTCTTTTGTTGAAAGAGCTCTTTGTTGTCTACTATATATGCAAGGACAAGCATAAGTAGGTGTGGTTATGAAGTTCTTGACCATTGAAATAAAGCAGTGGTATCAAATGTATGGACCGTGGTTTGGCTCAGGCCTGCAAAGGGGTTTAATGTGGCACAAGAGATAATCTTGTAAGGTACAAAAAATAATAATAATATAATAGGTATGCCTCTGAGTTTTCACAAATCTAGGTCAAGTCAAGTCATCTTTAGTTATTTCGCGCTTGAATCATCCAATCGGAAATGCTCCATAAAAAATGTATAGAGGGTGCGATTTATTGCAAATTGCACAAGAAATCTCTAAAAATTCATGTTAATGACAAGTCTGATGTGTGTGCAAAGTTTCACGAGTTTTCACACATGTATAGATAAAAAAAAACAAAGCAGCACTTTACTTGGCAACCAATGCATCGCTATAGCAGCAGCGTGCGACAAAATAAAAAACTTTCGATAAATTTGCATCTTAAACATCTTAAGATGAAACACACCAAGTTTGAACACGGTCGGATGAATTTTGTAGGAGGAGTTAAAATATGACCCCTAAAAAAGGCCACAAAAAAAGGCTACAAATCCCATCATAAATCAAAATGGCGGACTTCCTGTTTGGTTTAGCACATGGTTCCAAGAGACTTTTTTGTACATCGTGGGCTCTTATGTATGCCTCTAAATTATCATAGCGCTAGGTGAAACGTACAACCGGGAATGCTTCGTTAAAGAGGAGTAATTAGCTCAAAATGTGATGCCCGGCCCCTACGGGACTTCCTGTTGGGTTTAGCACATGGCACCAAGAGACTTTTTTGTACATCGTGGGCTGTTACATTTGTCTCCAAATTTTCGTAGCTCTAGCTGCTTCGTACAACTGGGAATGCTTCATTAAGAAGTAATTTTTTCCTTTGCAAACTGTGCATGCCACGGCAACAGCGTGCGACAAAATAAAAAGCTTTCAATAACTTTTCATCTTCAACATCTTAAGATGAATCACACCAAGTTTGGAGATGATCGGATAAACTCTGTAGGAGGAGTTCGTTAAAATAAGACCCTTATGAAATGGCCCAAAAAATGGCAACACGTTCCAAAGTAAATCAAAATGGCGGACTTCCTGTTCGGTTTAGCATATGGTTCAAAAATAGTTTTTTGTACCTTGAGGGCTGTTACATATGTCTTCAAATATTGGTAACTCTAGGTGAAATGTACAGCCGGGAATGCTTCATTAAGTTAGAATTTTGAAACACAAAATTTGATGCCTCGCCTCTGGCGGACTTCCTGTTAGGTTTAGCATATGGCACCAACAGGCTTTTTTGTAGATCATAGTCTGTTACATATGTGGACCAATTTTCGTAGCTCTAGATTAAACGTACCACCGGCAATGCTTCGTTAAGTAAGAATTTTGAAACTGTAAATTTGATGCCCCGCCACCGTCATATAGTATGTCAAAAACTTTAGATTTTTTACCATGATGTTGTCCCAGGTGTTGAGATGGTACAGCCCAAGTTTGAAGTCAATCGGGTTAACCGTGTAGGAGAAGCGGGCAAAAGTATGACCCCTGTAAATGTGCAAAAATGGGCCAAAATTGGACATTTAAATACTCATATCTCACTTCCTGTCTATTTTAGGGTACACACATCAAAGAGGTTTTTGTTCATCTGGATGTGCTACAGGTGCCACACAATTTTCATAGCCGTCGGACAATCGTAGCGGGCCAGGGATCTGTTTAACCTATGTAGGTGGCGCTATGGAGCCATTTTTCTGTTATCACCTATGGCGACTTTAAAATATCAAATTTTTCGCCAGGCCTGACGTGTGTGTAAAGTTTGGTGAGTTTTCGTTCACGTTTAGTGTCTCAAAAATGTGATTGTTTGCGGAAAAGAATAATAACAAAAAATAAAAAGAAGAATAATAAGAATTCCTTGAAAAACAATAGGGACCTCGCAGCGGTCGCTGCTCGGGCCCTAACTAGAGCTGCGAGCAGCTATAAAGGGCCCTCGCAACCCGGGCCACGTTGGGGTACTTGCACGTCGGGGTACTGGCACGTTGGGGTACTGTAAAATAGGACAAGGACCATCTAAAATGTTTTTGACAAGCCTTGTGTGTGCAAAGTTTAATCAAAACGCAAAATATGGTGCGCAATTCCCAAAATAAATTCAAAATGGCGGACTTCCTTTTAGGTTTAGCATACGGCTACAGAATACTTTTTGTAGGTCTTAAGCTAATAGGTATGCCTCCCAGTTTTCACAAATCTAGGTCAAGTCATCTTTAGTTGTGTATCGCTTGAATCATACAATTGGAAATGCTCCATAAAAATGCATAGAGGGCGCTATTGAGCACAACGTTGGGTTACTTGCACGTCAGGGTACTGGCACGTTGGGGTACTGTTACATGGAACAAGGACCATTTAAAATGTTAGTTTTTTCCATGCCTTGTCTGTGCAAAGTTTAATGAAAAAGGCCAAAAATGATGTATAGTTCCCAAAATAAAATCAAAATAGCGGACTTCCTCTTTGGTTTGGCAAATGGCTACATAATACTTTTTTGTAGGTCTAGCATAATCATACAATCGGAAATGCTTCATAAAAATGCCTAGAGGGCGCTATTTATTGCAAATTGCACAATAAATCTCTGAAAGTTCATGTTCATGACAAGTCTGATGTGTTTGCAAAGTTTCATGAGTTTTCATGTGTATATATAAAAAAAAAAAGCAGCACTTGACAACTGTTACATGGAACAAGGACCATTTAAAATGTTAGTTTTTTCCATGCCTTTTCTGTGCAAAGTTTAATGAAAAAGGCCAAAAATGATGTATATTTCCCAAAATAAAATCAAAATAGCGGACTTCCTCTTTGGTTTGGCAAATGGCTACATAATACTTTTTTGTAGGTCTAGCATAATCATACAATCGGAAATGCTTCATAAAAATGTCTAGAGGGCGCTATTTATTGCAAATTGCACAATAAATCTCTGAAAATTCATGTTCATGACAAGTCTGATGTGTTTGCAAAGTTTCATGAGTTTTCATGTGTATAAAAAAAAAAAAAAGCAGCACTTGACAAACAATGCATTGCTATGGCAACAGCGTGTTACAAAATAAAAAACTTTCGATTACTTTGCATCTTAAACATCTTAAGATGAAACACACCAAGTTTGAAGACAGTCGGATAAATTTTGTAGGAGGGGTTCGTTAAAATATGACCCCTGAAAAAGGCCACAAAAAATGGCAACAAATCCCATCATAAATCAAAATGGCAGACTTCCTGTTTTGTTTAGCACATGGTTCCAAGAGACTTTTTTTGTACATCACGGGCTCTTATGTATGCCTGCAAATTATCATAGCGCTAGGTGAAACGTACAACCGGGAATGCTTCGTTAAAGAGGAGTTTTTTAGCTCAAAATGTGATGCCCGGCCCCTGGGGGACTTCCTGTTGGGTTTAGCACATGGCACCAAGAGACTTTTTTGTACATCCTGGGCTGTTACATATGTCTACAATTTTTCGTCGCTCTAGCTGCTTCGTACAACTGGGAATGCTTCATTAAGAAGGATTTTGTTTCCTTTGCAAAAAGTGCATGCCACGACAACAGCGTGTGACGAAATAAAAAACTTTCAATAACTTTTCATTTTCAACATCTTAAGATGAATCACACCAAGTTTGAAGATGATCGGATAAACTCTGTAGGAGGAGTTTGTTAAAATATGACCCCTATGAAATGGCCAAAAAAAATGGCAACACATTCCAAAGTAAATCAAAATAGCGGACGTCATGTTAGGTTTAGCATATGGTTCAAAAAGAGTTTTTTGTACCTCGAGGGCTTTTATACACCTCTACAAATGTTGGTAACTCTATGTGAAACGTACAGCCGGGTATGCTTTGTTAAAGAGGAGTTTTTTAGCTCAAAATGTGATGCCCGGCCCCTGGGGGACTTCCTGTTGGGTTTAGCACAGGGCACCAAGAGACTTTTTTGTACATCTTGGGCTGTTACATATGTCTACAAATTTTCATAGCTCTAGCTGCTTCGTACAAATGGGAATGCTTCTTGAAGGATATATTTTTTTCCTTTAAAAACAGTGCATGCCATGACAACAGCGTGCGACGAAATACAAAGCTTTCAATAACTTTTCATCTTCAACATCTTAAGATGAATCACACCAAGTTTGAAGATGATCGGATAAACACTGTAGGAGGAGTTCGTTAAAATAAGACCCCAATGAAATGGCCAAAAAAATGGCAACACGTTCCAAAATAAATCAAAATGGTGGACTTCCTGTTAGGTTTAGCATATGGTTCAAAAATAGTTTTTTGTAGGTCATAGCCTGTTACATATGTGTACCAATTTTTGTAGCTCTAGATTAAACGTACAACCGGCAATGCTTCGTGAAGTAAGAATTTTTAAACTCTAAATTTGATGCGCCGCCGCCGTCATATAGTATATCAAAAACTTTTCATTTTTCACAATGATGTTGTCCCAGGTGTTGAGATGGTACATCCCAAGTTTGAAGTCAATCGGGTTAACCGTGTAGGAGAAGCGGGCAAAAGTATGACCCCTGTAAATGTGCAAAAATTGGCAAAAATTGGACATTTAAATACTCATACCTCACTTTCTGTCTATTTTAGGGTACACACTTCAAAGAGGTTTTTGTTCATTGGGATGTGCTACAGGTGCCACACAATTTTCATAGCCTTCGGACAATCGTAGCGGGACAGGGATCCGTTTAACCTATGTAGGGGGCGCTAAGGAACCATTTTTCTGTTATCATGTATGGCGACTTTAAAATATCAAATTTTTCGCCAGGCCTGATGTGCGTGTAAAGTTTGGTGAGTTTTTGGTCACGTTTAGTGTCTCAAAAATGCGATTGTTTGCGGAGAAGAATAATAATAAGAATAACTAGAGCTGCGAGCAGCTATAAAGGGCCCTCGCAACCCGGGCCACGTTGGGGTATATGCAAGTCGGGGGACTTGCACGTTGGGGTACTGTTAAATAGACAAGGACCATGGAAAATAGAAATGCATTTGCCGTGCCTTGTGTGTAAAAAGGTGCAGTAAAAGGCCAAAAATGATGCACAATTCCCAAAATAAATTCAAAAGTGTGGACTTTCTGATGTGTGTGCAAAGTTTCATGAAAAGTCGCTCGTTTGATATTCAAAACCAGCATCTGTTTATTTGAAAACATTGCATGGCACAGAGATGGTGTGTGATCAAATAAAAAGCTTTTTGATGACTCTTAATGTGGTGTCGCTGTGCAACACATATGTATTCATGACATAGTGAAGTATTGTGACAGTTTTGTAGGGTCCAGCAAACAGTAAATGTGTGACAGTTATTCAAGAAAAAATGTAGCTTTGAAGCAGGCTAACCAATGACATCATCTAAAGGGGAAAAAAGCACATGAGCAAGCATAGGTATAAGTTGAGGAGAAAAAGAGATGAAAGAAGTGCGAGAGATGGAACAGGAGAGGAATGCAGCTGTTTATGTATAGCTGTTGTAACAGGACAGATTAAATAACACTTTAACCTGGGGTTAACAGCGCCCTAGGACAGATAAACTCTTTAGTGTAAAAGTTTTCTGGGACAGATGAATCCCTTGGGGTCAAAGAGTTTGGGTTAGCACATAGTCTGTCTTAGGATAATGTAACCTCCATGGATGAATTAGTCCTAGGACGCTTTGACCTGCGGGCTAAAACTTCAGGGGGGTTAACCTGTCCTGTTATATTGTGATCATCGTCTTCGTGCATGTCCTCAGTGGCTTCTTCTGTCTGTGTGGCAGCATTTGATACATCTGTAGAACAAAAAAGAATGAAGAATCATGTTAGATCTGTGAAGTTTGGTTGTCTTAGGTGTAGTTTACAGAACAGTCGTGTGCATATTTTTAGCATGGTAGTGTCTTAATACAAATGCATATTATGTAATGCACTGTATATGGATATTACAGACGTAATATTTGACGGTGATCTTATATTCATAGTTTTTGCCCGTTAATAAATAATATAGCTAGTAAGTAATAAGACACGCAAAAATGGTATAGTTGAATCCTCTGGGTCAAAAAGCAATGTTTTAGGATTGTGTGATGAAATGATGAATAAAAGTAAGGATACGACAGGTACATAAATGGTTATGTAAGTGTAAAATTTGGCATGGTGTGTCCAGATACATGCAGGATAAGTATAAAATATTATGGTGTGTGATTGATTTTTTCTTAGTAAAAATTAGTATTGTAAAGGTCAAGTCACAGTATGTCCAAAATTTGTTTTAAAAAAAATCTATGGTATAGAAACATCATAATCAGGGGCAAAGACATAAACATAATAATAGTAATTAATAATGATAGAATTTAAATACAATCTTTTCCATGAATATGTCAGTTATTTTGAGAAGATACAGAAAAAAAAGAACTTTGAAGTGTCTATCAGTGGATGAAAGAGGGCAAGATCACAGCATAGCTACATGATATCAGTCACATTTGAAAGTAATCAAGTGTAGTATGTATTCACATTATATACATTGAGAAATTGCGGCTCAATAATCAGTCAGTGTTTTAGTTAACAGTCCAATGTTACCTTCAAGATATTCCTAACAGAAAAAAAGGAACGTGCATTAACAAAAAAATGTAAAAATGTCCATTGTCAAACATGTCATTCATTATACACAATGTGTAGGATGGGGATGCTTGCTGTGTTAGTGTTTGTGTGTCTTCCATGTCATATAGCTTACCATCACGGACAAATGCATCACATGCATCCTTTATATCCAATGCAGTCTGGAGTTCTTTCACAAGCTTGGTTTTGAAGTCTATCTGTTTTTCAAGTGCTCGATTGACTCGAGTCACATGGACTAGTTGGTTCATTTGGGAATGAAGATCAAGGCTGCGCTGGTATAAGTCATTGCGACTGGAAGCATGATCAATGCATGCATACTGTAATGACAAAGCATTCAATGAAAATCAGTCATGTTAGATTCCATGATTCTAAATAGCAGAGGTAACGTGTTGGTGCAAAACGTTGTGGTCGTGTTGCATGTTACTCAATGGCTGTGTGTGTCAAAACGAGTTTATTTGAAAGAATATACAAATATATACACACGGACATATATATTTATACAGTATAACAGTACCGCATGTATTGGTTTTAAGGAAAGAGTTGAAAAGCAGTATTCAGAAAAAAGCATAAGACGCACAAAGTACCATTTCACTACATGTAATAAGTTGTCAAGTAGACATGTGAATTAAGTGGTTAAGATAGTGGCTACTGTGCAAGTAAGCTTCAATTGTCTCTAAAAGGTTAGCATATGTGTTCTACATGATATCAATGGCTAGACGTGCTCGTGGAGAAACATTACAAACAGAAAAACACACTAAAGGTGCCTTTAACAAACCTGTTAATAAATGAGAACTTAATACATATATGTATGGCATACTGTATATGATTGAGAAAGTTGTCCTGTTTAGTTTATGTATTGTATACTTACGGAAAAAAGTTGGCAATCTTTGCGTATGGAGATGATTAGAGGGTCTTTATCAAAAGAGAATTTGCTTGGTGATTTGTTCATGTTCTGTAGAAAAGCAAAGGAGTAGAAATAAATACAGTATCATACTTCATAAACATACAAGAAATTTGTAGCTGTATTAACCATTGTTGGTATTTGAAGTGATAATTTAGGAATAGAAGTGTAGTGATTGCAGAATTTATAGAGTGCTTACCTTGTATGACTTTGTAGATGGAAATGTCTTTTGTTGAAAGAGCTCTTTGTTGTCTACTATATATGCAAGGACAAGCATAAGTAGGTGTGGTTATGAAGTTCTTGACCATTGAAATAAAGCAGTGGTATCAAATGTATGGACCGTGGTTTGGCTCAGGCCTGCAAAGGGGTTTAATGTGGCACAAGAGATAATCTTGTAAGGTACAAAAAATAATAATAATATAATAGGTATGCCTCTGAGTTTTCACAAATCTAGGTCAAGTCAAGTCATCTTTAGTTATTTCGCGCTTGAATCATCCAATCGGAAATGCTCCATAAAAAATGTATAGAGGGTGCGATTTATTGCAAATTGCACAAGAAATCTCTAAAAATTCATGTTAATGACAAGTCTGATGTGTGTGCAAAGTTTCACGAGTTTTCACACATGTATAGATAAAAAAAAACAAAGCAGCACTTTACTTGGCAACCAATGCATCGCTATAGCAGCAGCGTGCGACAAAATAAAAAACTTTCGATAAATTTGCATCTTAAACATCTTAAGATGAAACACACCAAGTTTGAACACGGTCGGATGAATTTTGTAGGAGGAGTTAAAATATGACCCCTAAAAAAGGCCACAAAAAAAGGCTACAAATCCCATCATAAATCAAAATGGCGGACTTCCTGTTTGGTTTAGCACATGGTTCCAAGAGACTTTTTTGTACATCGTGGGCTCTTATGTATGCCTCTAAATTATCATAGCGCTAGGTGAAACGTACAACCGGGAATGCTTCGTTAAAGAGGAGTAATTAGCTCAAAATGTGATGCCCGGCCCCTACGGGACTTCCTGTTGGGTTTAGCACATGGCACCAAGAGACTTTTTTGTACATCGTGGGCTGTTACATTTGTCTCCAAATTTTCGTAGCTCTAGCTGCTTCGTACAACTGGGAATGCTTCATTAAGAAGTAATTTTTTCCTTTGCAAACTGTGCATGCCACGGCAACAGCGTGCGACAAAATAAAAAGCTTTCAATAACTTTTCATCTTCAACATCTTAAGATGAATCACACCAAGTTTGGAGATGATCGGATAAACTCTGTAGGAGGAGTTCGTTAAAATAAGACCCTTATGAAATGGCCCAAAAAATGGCAACACGTTCCAAAGTAAATCAAAATGGCGGACTTCCTGTTCGGTTTAGCATATGGTTCAAAAAGAGTTTTTTGTACCTTGAGGGCTGTTACATATGTCTTCAAATATTGGTAACTCTAGGTGAAATGTACAGCCGGGAATGCTTCATTAAGTTAGAATTTTGAAACACAAAATTTGATGCCTCGCCTCTGGCGGACTTCCTGTTAGGTTTAGCATATGGCACCAACAGGCTTTTTTGTAGATCATAGTCTGTTACATATGTGGACCAATTTTCGTAGCTCTAGATTAAACGTACCACCGGCAATGCTTCGTTAAGTAAGAATTTTGAAACTGTAAATTTGATGCCCCGCCACCGTCATATAGTATGTCAAAAACTTTAGATTTTTTACCATGATGTTGTCCCAGGTGTTGAGATGGTACAGCCCAAGTTTGAAGTCAATCGGGTTAACCGTGTAGGAGAAGCGGGCAAAAGTATGACCCCTGTAAATGTGCAAAAATGGGCCAAAATTGGACATTCAAATACTCATACCTCACTTCCTGTCTATTTTAGGGTACACATATCAAAGAGGTTTTTGTTCATCTGGATGTGCTACAGGTGCCACACAATTTTCGTAGCCATAGGACAATCGTAGCGGGACAGGGATCCGTTAAACCTATGTAGGTGGCGCTACAGAGCCATTTTTCTGTTATCATGTATGGCGACTTTAAAATATCAAATTTTTCGCCAGGCCTGATGTGCGTGTAAAGTTTGGTGAGTTTTCGTTCACGTTTAGTGTCTCAAAAATGCGATTGTTTGCGGAGAAGAAAAAGAAGAAGAATAAGAAGAATTCCTACAAAAACAATAGGGCCTCGCAGCGGCACCGCCGCCGCCGCTGCTCGGGCCCTAATAATAAGAATTCCTTCAGGAACAATAGGGACCTCGCAGCGGTCGCTGCTCGGGCCCTAATAATAAGAAGAATTCCTACAAAAACAATAGGGCCTCGCAGCGGCACCGCCGCCGCCGCTGCTCGGGCCCTAATAATAATAAGAAGAATTCCTACAAAAACAATAGGGCCTCGCAGCGGCACCGCTGCCGCCGCTGCTCGGGCCCTAATAATAAGAATTCCTTGAAAAACAATAGGGACCTCGCAGCGGTCGCTGCTCGGGCCCTAATAATAATAATAATAATAAGAAGAAGAAGAAGAAAGGACTGTTTATTATAAATTTATGGTTGTCGGGTTGTTGTACGGAGCCCCTAAAGTGACATGGGAGAAAAAAAAATAAATTAAATGTTTCTCGTCCGGACGAGAAAGTTTCTTGACCGGACGAGAAAGTTTCTCGTCCGGACGAGAAAGTTTCTCGTCCGGACAAGAAAAGTTTCTCGTCCGGACGAGAAACTTTTCTCGTCCGGACGAGAAACTTTTCTCGTCCGGACGAGAAACCAGCATACTCGTGTGGGAGACGTTATACTAACTACATTTCAGTTTGTGTTCATGTGTGAAAATGATAGCACAGGACCTAGTCAGGTTCTATTTTCACCTGGGACTTTATTATAAGGACATTGCTGCGTTACTTGCACCATTATGTTGTGTCTGAGAGACATTTAAAACGAATTTTGAAGTCGTGTGGTCTGCTGCGGCGCAAGGAATATTCATTTTTGGATCATGTGGTTAATTTTATTCATGGACTTTTACAAACATCTGGGCAGCTCTGCGGATATCGATGGGTGTATACTAAATGCAAGGAGAATGGATTACGTGTAAAAAAAAGAACAGGTGCGCCTAATTATTCAAGAACTTGACCCAAGAGGTGTTGCGCTAAGAAGAAGGAGACGGCTCCATCGCCGGAACTATTTCGCAATAGGACCAAATTACATTTGGCACTTTGACTAATACGATAAGCTAAAACCATTTGGAATATGCATTAACGGCTGCATTGACGGATTTTGCCGCAAAATCATATGGATGAATGCGTTCACCACCAACAGTGACCCAAAAATTGTTGGAGGCTACTACATGGAGGCAATCCACAGATTAAGTGGTTGTCCAAGAATTGTCAGAGGAGATCGGGGCACAGAGAATGTTAAAGTCCGAGACTTTCAACGATTTCTCCATCGCAACATTCACGACGGCTCCAGCGTTGAATGCTACATCGAAGGCGCAAGCACAGCTAATCAGCGCATCGAGAGTTGGTGGGGCTTTCTCAGAAGGCAATCAATGGAATTTTACATCTCTCTCTTCACTGATCTGAAGGACCGTGGTTTGTTCGATGGATCATATTTGGATCGAAATCTGATTCAGTTCTGCTTCATGGGTATCATTCAGGTAAGCCATAGTTTTAATGTTCAATTGTCAACATCGGCTCAAAAACAGTAAATATCGTATATAATTGTTAATTGGAATACAATGATAAAGAATGAAAGACGTTTTTTTCTTTTTTTCTTTTAATTATATACTGCATATGTAGTATAGGCAGAGGACAGTATTGGCCTAGCCGCACCACACATGCCTGCTGTGTAATGAAACGGCACCTGATGCCGGGAACGGGTATCAATATCAGATTATAATAAAATCAGGACATCTGTGATCTACTATTAATAAGTCATAACAACAACAAAAAGATAATGTTTACATTTTCGGCGTATAAGGATCCACATACGCAAATGAGGTGAGGTCTCCTCCCCACCCCGGATCCTGCCCAATTGGCCAATTTATGACTGAGCATTGCATGTGCCGTTCAAAGCGGTTTTCTGTATTAATATCAGATGCAAATACTGTCACTTCAATAAATTTGACTTCATTCCGCAGTTAAAGGGTGCATCGAATGTAGTCAGCAATATATTGTAGCCTATTTTTTTTATGCTTTGTTTTCACACTCGTACATGGTCTCCAAGGTGGGGGAAGCGAACTCACACCAACTTGCACCGTAGGCAAGTGACGGTAACTACTCCGCCACCCGGAGACCCATATTGTAGCCTACTTGCAGCACACCATTTGTAATTGATCAGTGAGGTCTGGAGCTGTTCGTGGTGGTGATGTGTCACTGGCCTCACATTCCTATTTGCTGCTCTTTGATACATTATTTCATGTAATTTGAATGTATCGTCATCAAAAACATTTAACATGATTTATTTCAAGAGAACTAACCAAAACGATGACACACAACCACATGAATATAAAGTTTTTATGTTACTGTCTAACATTGCCTACTATTTTTTTCTTTCCCCCCAGGACGAACTAGATGAGACCATCCATGTGTGGGATGCACACATCATCAGACCATCGAAGAATGAAAGGGTACCCAGTGGTCGGCCACAAATCATGTACATGTTCCCAGAACTCTATTCAAGTTATGACTGCATTTCCTCAGTGGACAGAGCTGATGTACAGTTGTGTTGGAGTCAATGCACATTTCGCCCAGCGGTGCCATGTGACATAGAAATATACAACATCTGCAATATTTTAATGGTGGAGTCACAGATTCACAATCCATCTGATGCCTATGAAGCATTGGATCTGTACCTGCATTTGAGGCGTGAGATAACATCTGCTCTGTAATTTGAGATGGATTTACATTTGAACACTTCTAAAAATGAACATTTCACAGTCCACCATTGGATACTTACTGCAATTGTAATTTTTCAGATAAATTCTGTAGAAACTCAGATTGTAACTTTGAACGGATTGTTCCCATATCCACGCTTATTATAACTTATCAAAAGACGTACATACTTTAGCTCGTGTGTAGATCACAAATGGTACGGCTAAATTGTTTCAATTTACATTTCAATTTGTTGTATAGCATAAACAGTACGTATAACATTATCATCAATGCTTGGCTTTACATTGATCATATATGGGAAATGAACAAACCCCTAACAAAGTTCAATAAACCAGTCCATGAAAGGAGAAATTGAATCTTTATTCAGAAATACTGTTGCTAGAAACTACTAGCATTTTTAACATATTGTTAGCCTAATAGCATAATTTACTAAGACATTTTTTCAGTAAGAAAAAAAATTACCAATATGTGAATTAATTTGCATTTTGCTTTGTTTGTGCAGTTTCTTTATTATTTAATCCATGATGTACTATAAAGGTTGGATTGAGACAATTTGAGACATTTGAAAATGACTTTGGCTGTTATGCTATTAGACTAACACTATGAGGCTTCAGCAAAAACAGCCATGAATAACATATGAAACAATTCACTAGTATATGCCTTTAAGCAGATATTTTTTTTAACTAGTTGATGTTGAATCAACTGATCAATTGCCTTAAATGATCGATTAAAAAAAAACACACACAAAATGTGCAAATGGTGTTTGGATGAATTGCACATCACGTTTTGTAAAACTTCTACAATCTCTCGAACCTGAGAAAATTGCAAATTACATGCAGCAAAAAACTGTCTGTTAATTGGCCAAGCTCATCGGAAGACGGAGGATGTAGGGCTTCTTCTGTGTCACTCATCTCAAGAGATGCTGGTCTTGATCGGTCCATTAGTTCTCCTCTCTGTTGGTGATTGACGCAAAAAAATAAAATAAACACATAGTTATTACCTTGTCTTTTCGATGGATCATCTGACCAGGGATGTGAATTTTTACTAGGGCTGCACAATATATAGAAAAAATATGATATTGCGATATTGGCTCTTGCAATATGCATATCGCAAAGGCATGCAATAAGTTCTTGAGCTTAGGGCTCAATACCACAGCGGTGTTGCAATGTAGATGTTACCTAAATGTCACAACAGATGTGATCAATGTGTTTGTGTTTAAAAATATTGTTCAAGCATTTTGGCAATTTCCATACACTGCATAGACTGTAGACTATTTCATAGTTTACCTGCATTGAGCTACTTGGTGCTGGATCCAAATCAGAGGACCTCTCTGGGTTATCCACTTGATTAATTCTTGTCCTCCTGTGCTGATGTCTCTGACTCCGCTTCCTCAAGGATCGTCTCTGCATAGTCAGTAGAAAATACATAAATGCCATTTTATCATTTGCTGTCGACTGAAAATGACATCACAGACCGATGACCAATCACAGGTCAGCTTCAGAAAACAGGGGAGCTGTAATTGGTCATTAACTGAGCACTGAGTAACTGTGATGGCAAAATGGCCGCCCCCTGAAATGGATAAAAATTAGTAGATTTTACTGCTTAATTTATATTCCAAAAACACAATATTAACCAGAATACCATGTTTAGACTAGTGGAGCTTCATCGAAAATATTATTGTAAAGAATATTTTTGGGTTGACTTCCTCTAATTTCTGTATTTCTATTGAAAAAGTCAAACTTTCATAGATTATAGCTTCAGGGCCCACAACTTAAGTGATTTCAAGTATTTATTTTTTTTATTTTTACATTATTAGGGCTTCCAGCTCATAAAACCAATAAAACAGGACATCAAAAAATTAGAATAATGGGAAGAAATCACCATGCATACTTCCCAGTATTTTGCATGGGGGGAAAAAAAAGATGGATCCATCCATCGATCCATCTTTTTTTTCCCCATACAAAACATTGGGAAGTGTGCATGGTAATTCCTTCACATTATTCAAATTTTGACATGTTTTAGTGTTTTATGAGCTGGAAGCCCAAATAATGTAAAAAATAATAATAATAATAAACAAATAAATACTTGAAATCACTTAAGTTGTGGGCCCTGAAGCTATAATCTATGAAAGTTTGATTTTTTCAATGGAATTACAGAAATTATTCAACTTTTTAAGGATATTCTAATTTTCTGACTAACACCTGTATAGTTGTGACCGTACGCAGTGCCTTTGTCAATAAGGAGGAAGATGAGGGTGGTGGGGTTCATTTGAGGTATGCTAATCCACAACAATCTCCGGTCCCAGTTTTCAAACAAGTCATCTTGTTTATGAATGCAATTTCTGCAGTACAGTAGTCTATGTATTTACACCACTCACGTCACAGAATATAAAATAGCATTACCTTCTGTGGCTGCTCGTCTGGGGTCTCGATGTCAGATGATACATCCGAGAGGAGTATTGTTTTTGCCTTGGAGGTCGTGTAAACGCGCAGCATTCCCATTTTACGTTCCTCATACAGCTGGCCCACTGTAACGTCAAGGGACACTAAATTGTGGCTATAATCACGAACACCGAAGTGAAAGTCTTCAATCGGTCCTTTTGACGAATGTCCATTTGGAAAAAACAATCCTTTTCCTGTCTCCAGCATCTCAGCCATGGTCACCGATTTGTCAACTGCCAAGTACCGTGTTCCACCTCCACCTCTTGCTCTTATTTGATGAAAAGAGCCGTTCTGAAAGTGTAGCCATCCCATCTCAACTCGCCGGGTGACTTTGGCTGCACTTTTATTTCCAGCACCGCGTGCTCCTCCTCGGTCGACAGCATTTTCCCGTTCAATACCAAGCCTTTCTCTGATGTTCTGCATGAGCGCAGATTTAGCAGTCTGAATTCCTCCCGAACGTTCGTTCGTCACGGTTCTCCGACGACAAAATGCTCTGATAGCAAGTCGGTCTCCATATCTCGTGACATACTGTCCCAACTCATCATCCGTCATAACACATATGACGTTAATGTCGATCTGTAATTAGAAATGCCAACTTAAAATATGCGAAGCATTTGAGGCTAGCATGAGGCTACAATAACAAAAGCAAGTAAAGACGCAAATTAAGCGTGCAGCATATGGGGTGTATTCATGTGACAAAAAGTTAACAATCATCCTTACCTTTTCTTATTTTAGTTGATCGATGACACTATTCGGTATATTCCTTGTTCTAAGGAAAGATTCAAAGTCCTCTTCTGCTGACATTGAGTCTGCACTGGAAGCAAGTTGAACAGTGGTCTACCGTTCGCCGCCACAAGCTAGCTCTCCTAGTTCCCGCTCGCAGGTGATGTTTCTCGTCCGGACGAGAAACTTTTCTTGTCCGGACGAGAAACTTTTCTTGTCCGGACGAGAAACTTTTCTTGTCCGGACGAGAAAGTTTCTCGTCCGAACGAGAAAGTTTCTTGTCCGGACGAGAAAGTTTCTCGTCCGGACGAGAAACATTTAATTTATTTTTTTTTCTCCCATGTCACTTTAGGGGCTCCGTACAAAGCTCCTCTGGGAGGGGGGAGAAAAAAAATGTCATTGCAATGCTTACTTATGGTGGAATTCATAAAGATCTTCCAAATTCCCAAAGATGACGTGCTGCTTATTGAGGATTTCTGGAGGTATCTCCGCCATCCCGTTGGTCATCTCCGACAGGTAAATCTGCATGAAGTCACACAAAAGTTCACTTGAGCTTCTTTTAGCGTTAAAAATAAACAAAACATGTAAACAGAAGTGAAACTCACATCAATGCATTCCCGCAGGTCTTGCACGTACGCCTTCTCCGTCTCAATCAGCTCTGCAATGATGAACCTTTACAAAATCATTAAACAAGGCACTGAAATCTTGCAAATGTATTTTGCATCAGCCAATGGCTAATAACTAAACCACAATCTGCCTTAGTTGAATTCAATAAAGCCACCCCTGTGTGTTGAACTGCATTTGCAACTTCACAAATAGTATCATGAATCACTTACACTTTTTTGCGTGCACTTTTTCTCCTCGCTGACTTTATGAGTGTTATCCCTCAACTTGACATTTGACCCCAGAGATGTGGCAGGAATGACATCCGGTGGGGGATCCTTAATCTGAAAAATGAGACAGAAATTACTGCATAATTGTCTTACTGGAAATGTAGGTCAATGAATCTGTTGACCTAAGCAACTTTTGAAGTACTTTTACTTTAATTTGGTTTTGACAGGACTAAAAAAAAAAAGCAAGGCAAATGGATTTGCAAGTTTTGATTTGATTAGATTGAATGATGTAAAATTGACAGTGTCTGAATGTCGACTTACAGCCTTGTTGGCGTCAAACGAGGTACCCAATGTCATGGTTTGTCTCTCAGTTCTGTTGTCTTTCTGTTTTTTTCCAGTGGCTCGTGAGTAGGGGGCGTTTCCTGTCCTGCCACACCTGTGGGTCATTCTAATCAGGGGCCTTTAAAAGGCATGGACACCTGCTGCTCTATGTCAGATTTGTTCCTTGCTCACTGCCAGTGTTCAATGTGTTCTCTGTACTCCCTTTTTTGCAAATCTCCTAGTCTCGTGTTTTTCATTGGCGTGTAAGTATTGCTGCAATATGTCTATTTCTGTAGTTTTTGGCTTAAGAGTGTGGTTCCTCGCATAGTTATGGTCCTTGCCTTTTGCAAGTGTTTTTTTTTTTTCTTCTTTTTCAAGTGTTTTGTTTTTTTGTGTTTTCCTTGACTTTTGCAAGCGTTTTTTGTATCTCCTTGTTTTCCTAGCTCTGGCAAGTGCTTTTTATTTTGTATTCTCTGCCGGTCTGCAAGTGTTGTTTGGAACTTTTTGTAATAAATACAAATTGTATTTTCCTTTCTTGGCCTATGTTTTTGGGATCCTTTATTCCACCGGTAACCCCGGTACATTACATCCAAGGTCTTCTCCATGCTGCGGTTGTGCTTGTCCATTTGCAGGGAAAAGTCCTGGAAGCAATTGTCCAATTCTGTCGCCCGTTTCTTGACCTCGCAAGCGTGACGTTGACCTTTGCCGCAGTCGTCGTCCGACTGTTGGATGAGCAACTTCACGCACTGCTCTGTTTCCTGCAGATGAGTAAGAATTTTTGCATGCTTGTATTAGAAATTAATATTTGTGTTGGACGTTGTTGCACTGAAAAGTTTCTAGACGGGAAAATAGTTTACTGCTATTAACAATGTGTGAATGACAAACATAATAGAAAGGAAAAGAAATGATAATTTATAATGTCTTATTTTTAATGCAACATTTTTTGGCACCTTGACAAGATAATCCCATATTAAATCGCAATATTTAATTGTGTTCGCAATTAGATTATGCTTCAAAATTGTTCACCCCTAGCTTGCATCCAGATGTCAAAGCAAGTGTGACGTGCAACCCACCTTGGCAATGATGCGCAAGTCCTCGCGATCTTGCAAAAGCTCCCGCCTGCTTTTGTGGATGCGAGAGCCAGTGGACAGGTAAACCTCACCCATGTCCTGAATGGTCCCAAGCAGCTAAAAACAGACAAACGTATGTTTTGGATTGAGTCTCATGAGGAAGTAAGAGACGAATGTTTTCGAACTGACCTGTTTGGCCCGACGTTCAAATGTCACAAAACTGACACTGCTCCAAATTCTCCTTCCTCATGTTCCACAAGTGAAGGACACGATCTTCTCTCTCCAGCAGGCCAGCAAGGATTTCTATGACGACAAAACAACAATCACACATTAGGGTACCTGAGATGATGAAAGATGAGATAAAACGGCATTTTAGAATTCTTAGTTATTTTACAATTTTCTAGTGGTGCTTTGAATAGTTTTTCAGACTATTTGTGCTCAGTTAATTAATTTGTACAATTTTCTTATGAGAGCATTTGGTTACGGCGATATGAATCCCTTCGTTTTGGTAAATACATTATTTTGTCCATACTGACTTTGAACTTCTTCTTTTTGTGAGTCATCGTGACTCTGCATTCCCATCTTGACACCATCCCTTTCCATGTACTTCAAGAAGATATCTGTGATTCTCCTGGCCATACTGCACGCCTGAGTAACAAAAAAGACAAACTCTTAAGTTAAGAGGTATAACAATGCAAAACTATGTTTGTATCTTCCAGGTGTCATTTGAACCTTGAGGAAGACTTCCTTCTGCTCCAAGTGTTTCCTGATCCTGAGGGTCAAATCCGCCTCACATTTGGGGTGGAGATTGTCCGCTCCTCCGCACCAGTCCTCCTCTCGCTGATAGTCCTGCTCCAGGCAGTCCAACACACGGCACACCTGCAAGGGAGAAATGAAGTCAGTCAGTGGTGTTCTTCTTGTTCCGTAGAATTGCATGTGTTCAAATTAGCCATCAAGGTAGGTTAATTCATTTTTTGGAATCAAACGTCAAACATTGATGTATAATGCATGTCCTACTTTTTCTGAGGTCTTGTAGAAGGCCACAGAAACGACGACCAGCTTGATTTTTCTTGGTGTTTTGCTCAAGAGCTGCAGCCAGTCAAATGTCGCACCCTCTGCGCAGTCTCTGTCCAGGTCCATGTCCTGGGTTCTGTATTTTCGCCAGCAGAACATCCTATTTGTGTGCACTGCTCAACTTTCAAAGCACTCTGGTGGAACTTCTGTAGGCAAGAGGTGGAGAACAGTCAGGAGATTGTTGCCATAAAGGAAGCACAATTTCATGGCAGCATTTCTGATTATATTGCCCAACTTACACAACAAAAACAACATAATAGCAGCTGTAATAAAACACTGTACATAAATTGCACATGAAATATACTAAATACGGCGGCACGGTAGTCGAGTGGTTAGCACGTCCGCTTCCCAGTTCTGAGGTCTCCGGTTCGAGTCCAGGCTCGGACCTTCCTGGGTGGAGTTTGCATGTTCTCCCCGTGCCCGCGTGGGTCTTCTCCGGGTACTCCGGTCTCCTCCCACATTCCAAAGACATGCATGGCAGGTTAATTGGACGTTCCGAATTGTCCCTAGGTGTGCGTGTGAGTGTGGATGGTTGTTCGTCTCTGTGTGCCCTGCGATTGGTTGGCAACCAGTCCAGGGTGTCCCCCGCCTACTGCCCAGAGCCAGCTGAGATAGGCGCCAGCAGCCCCCGCGACCCTTGTGAGGAATAAGCGGTCAAGAAAATGGATGGATGGATATACTAAATACAGTTTAAAAAAAAAAAAAGGTTTTTACAGTGGGAAACCAGCAGCTGCGGTTACCAGGGAAATTCTGTAATAAATGCAGTGGGGAAAGGTAAACTTTGCAGAACAGCTTGTTTATTTTACTGGTATTGAATGTACAATAAACAGACAATGTAAATTGTACAGAACAAAATAGTATAAAAGCGGCAAATGAAAATGAAGTACCATTTCCAGGCACATGCTGCTGTTATACTATTTTGTTATGTATCACTCTGTTTATTGTATTAATACCAGTAAAATAAAGTTAAGTAAAGTCGTTTACATTTCATCCACTTTTTTTTTATTTGCCTGGTAACCACAGCTGCCGGGTTTTCCCCGTAAAGACTACGGAATTTTTTTTTTCTTTCTTTTCTTTTCCCCAGTGTTATAGCTCCCTCGGTAATGGCGGTTCGACGTACGTCACGCGTCCGATCAGGCTGAATGCACAATGAAGTTTCAAAATACAGTAACGGCAGATTTCTAGCATAGTTGACAAACGGAAAAAATATTAACACAAACTGTCATAAACGCAGTCAGGCCTTGAAAACAACGCAAAAAGAAGGCAAATTTGAATTTTAGATGCCATGCTACCAAATTAAATGTAGTCTATAACCTAAGCAGTCGAACCAAAATGATTACGTTAAATCAAAACGCAGCCGTTTGGGATTCACAGGCAGCCACAACAAGCGCGGTTCTCTCACATAAAGGCTAAAATTGTGCAGTTCACAACTTACATGCACAAAATCAACACTGAAAGTTTGGAAAAAGCACACAAATTAAGACGTTTGCGAAGCTCTTAACGGCAAAACAGACTCACAGGTAGTGATGTGCTTCTCGGGTCGAATCCCTGAAGCGTGTGCCGAGTAATGCAGATGAGTGGTTCATGAACGGCGTGTCAATGCGTGTGTTGATGACGTACGTGGTGACGTTTGAAGCCCCACGAAGCAGGTGTACCACGTGACTGATTCAGGAAATGATTCGCTAGGTTTGAGTGTAGTTCGAAATAAAAGCGGCAAAGAAACGCTATGGATTCCCCTTCACTTTTTGTGTTTTCGGGTCCCTTATTGCGCTACTTTTTTTGCTTTTGGCATTCGATTTGACGAGCCTCTTTTTGCGATGGAACCAGCAAGAAAGAGATTTTCCCTTGTTTAGGAGCACTTTGAGCAGATCTCACCTCAGAAGGTAATGCACTGCAATTACGGTACTATTTTAACAGATTCCAATAATAAAATAAAATAAAATGTGACAACACATAAAATTCACATTTTTCTGTTCACAGTTGAAAGTCCCCTTCAGTACTGGGAATCACAGAAATATACGCGTCCAATTCTATACAAACTTGCTCTCATATCGATGCACCCCTGCTTCATCAGTACCATGTGAAAGTTTTTTTCCAAAGCAGGTGAAATTCTCTGCAAAAAAAAGAAACCGCCTGAGTCCAAAAACTTCGGAAAAAATTGTTTTTAAATAAAAATGAATAAGCACTTTATTTACCTCATTTCACATTTTCACTTGTTGCATAAGCACAAACATAGACAAAGTAACACAGAACAATTCATGTTAAAACACTCTTCAAATATATATTCTTTTGTATTTAGAGCATGATTTACACCCCACCATTTTATTGCATGCACCAAGCATGTTATACATTTTTCTGTCCACATGATGGCGTAGTCGAGGAAATGAATCATCTTGAAGCCCCTACGTGTGTGTGAAGCATTTAACTGCAGGGCTTCACTGCTTTACGGGGCTTCATTTTGCCATCACTACTCACAGGCATTACACATTCAATTTGATATTTTAACGACATATTGGACTTGACAAAACACACACATAGAAAAATAGGAACACCAAAAAGCGACGAGTGGCTGACCCACAAATTTTGAAAAGTCCGTTTCTAACAAATACAAGTCTAACACTGTCATGGTTCGGTTCTCTGCCCTGTTGTGCTCTTGTTTTTTCAGTGCCTGTAACGAGCCCAATTGTATCTGATTGCAGACCGCAGAACGGAACACTACGCCCCCAAGCACGGAACACTCCTCCCCCAGCGGAACACTACGCCCCCGCAGGCTACGGGTAGTCTTAGAGGACAAAAGTCGGAACAATACGCCCCCCAATCTCGTAACGAGGGGGGCGTTCCCCAGCCCCGCACCTGCATCGCTTTAGTAATCAAGACTATAAGAGGACTCCGAGCAGCCACTGCCAGCTGTCGGATTATTATTTGCTCACCACTGTGTCCAAGTGTTCTCCTGTTGGTAAAGTTATTGAATCTGTTTTGGTCCTCGGTTAATTTTGTATTCACGTGTGTGTATCCGCGTCGCCTTTTGTTCTTCATTCCGTCTTTGATTCCGTGTCTCATTTCGTATAGTCCTTGCCGGGTGCAAGTGTTTTGTGTTAGATTCGTGCTCCTTGCCTTTTGCAAGTGTTTTGTTACATTCGCGTTCCTTGCCTTTTGCAAGTGTTTTGTGTTACATTCGTGCTCCTTGCCGTTTGCAAGTGTTTTGTGTTAGATTCGTGCTCCTTGCCTTTTGCAAGTGTTTTGTTACATTCGCGTTCCTTGCCTTTTGCAAGTGTTTTGTGTTACATTCGTGCTCCTTGCCGTTTGCAAGTGTTTTGTGTTACATTCGTGCTCCTTGCCTTTTGCAAGTGTTTTGTGTTAGATTCGTGCTCCTTGCCTTTTGCAAGTGTTTTGTTACATTCGCGTTCCTTGCCGTTTGCAAGTGTTTTGTGTTACATTCGTGCTCCTTGCCGTTTGCAAGTGTTTTGTGTTACATTCGTGCTCCTTGCCGTTTGCAAGTGTTTTGTTACATTCGTGCTCCTTGCCTTTTGCAAGTGTTTTGTGTTACATTCGTGCTCCTTGCCGTTTGCAAGTGTTTTGTGTTAGATTCGTGCTCCTTGCCGTTTGCAAGTGTTTTGTGTTAGATTCGTGCTCCTTGCCGTTTGCAAGTGTTTTGTGTTAGATTCGTGCTCCTTGCCGTTTGCAAGTGTTTTGTTACATTCGCGTTCCTTGCCGTTTGCAAGTGTTTTGTTACATTCGTGCTCCTTGCCGTTTGCAAGTGTTTTGTGTTACATTCGTGCTCCTTGCCGTTTGCAAGTGTTTTGTGTTACATTCGTGCTCCTTGCCTTTTGCAAGTATTTTGTGTTACATTCGTGCTCCTTGCCTTTTGCAAGTGTTTTGTTACATTCGTGCTCCTTGCCTTTTGCAAGTGTTTTGTTACATTCGTGCTCCTTGCCGTTTGCAAGTGTTTTGTGTTAGAGTCGTGCTCCTTGCCGTTTGCAAGTGTTTTGTGTTAGAGTCGTGCTCCTTGCCGTTTGCAAGTGTTTTGTGTTAGATTCGTGCTCCTTGCCGTTTGCAAGTGTTTTGTGTTAGATTCGTGCTCCTTGCCGTTTGCAAGTGTTTTGTTAGATTCGTGCTCCTTGCCGTTTGCAAGTGTTTTGTTACATTCGTGCTCCTTGCCGTTTGCAAGTGTTTTGTGTTACATTCGTGCTCCTTGCCGTTTGCAAGTGTTTTGTGTTACATTCGTGCTCCTTGCCGTTTGCAAGTGTTTTGTGTTACATTCGTGCTCCTTGCCGTTTGCAAGTGTTTTGTTACATTCGTGCTCCTTGCCGTTTGCAAGTGTTTTGTGTTAGATTCGTGCTCCTTGCCGTTTGCAAGTGTTTTGTTACATTCGTGCTCCTTGCCGTTTGCAAGTGTTTTGTGTTAGATTCGTGCTCCTTGCCGTTTGCAAGTGTTTTGTGTTAGATTCGTGCTCCTTGCCGTTTGCAAGTGTTTTGTGTTAGATTCGTGCTCCTTGCCGTTTGCAAGTGTTTTGTGTTAGATTCGTGCTCCTTGCCGTTTGCAAGTGTTTTGTTACATTCGTGCTCCTTGCCTTTTGCAAGTGTTTTGTTACATTCGCGTTCCTTGCCTTTTGCAAGTGTTTTGTGTTACATTCGTGCTCCTTGCCGTTTGCAAGTGTTTTGTGTTACATTCGTGCTCCTTGCCTTTTGCAAGTGTTTTGTGTTAGATTCGTGCTCCTTGCCTTTTGCAAGTGTTTTGTTACATTCGCGTTCCTTGCCGTTTGCAAGTGTTTTGTGTTACATTCGTGCTCCTTGCCGTTTGCAAGTGTTTTGTGTTACATTCGTGCTCCTTGCCGTTTGCAAGTGTTTTGTTACATTCGTGCTCCTTGCCTTTTGCAAGTGTTTTGTGTTACATTCGTGCTCCTTGCCGTTTGCAAGTGTTTTGTGTTAGATTCGTGCTCCTTGCCGTTTGCAAGTGTTTTGTGTTAGATTCGTGCTCCTTGCCGTTTGCAAGTGTTTTGTGTTAGATTCGTGCTCCTTGCCGTTTGCAAGTGTTTTGTTACATTCGCGTTCCTTGCCGTTTGCAAGTGTTTTGTTACATTCGTGCTCCTTGCCGTTTGCAAGTGTTTTGTGTTACATTCGTGCTCCTTGCCGTTTGCAAGTGTTTTGTGTTACATTCGTGCTCCTTGCCTTTTGCAAGTATTTTGTGTTACATTCGTGCTCCTTGCCTTTTGCAAGTGTTTTGTTACATTCGTGCTCCTTGCCTTTTGCAAGTGTTTTGTTAGATTCGTGCTCCTTGCCGTTTGCAAGTGTTTTGTGTTAGAGTCGTGCTCCTTGCCGTTTGCAAGTGTTTTGTGTTAGATTCGTGCTCCTTGCCGTTTGCAAGTGTTTTGTGTTAGATTCGTGCTCCTTGCCGTTTGCAAGTGTTTTGTGTTAGATTCGTGCTCCTTGCCGTTTGCAAGTGTTTTGTTAGATTCGTGCTCCTTGCCGTTTGCAAGTGTTTTGTTACATTCGTGCTCCTTGCCGTTTGCAAGTGTTTTGTGTTACATTCGTGCTCCTTGCCGTTTGCAAGTGTTTTGTGTTACATTCGTGCTCCTTGCCGTTTGCAAGTGTTTTGTGTTACATTCGTGCTCCTTGCCGTTTGCAAGTGTTTTGTTACATTCGTGCTCCTTGCCGTTTGCAAGTGTTTTGTGTTAGATTCGTGCTCCTTGCCGTTTGCAAGTGTTTTGTTACATTCGTGCTCCTTGCCGTTTGCAAGTGTTTTGTGTTAGATTCGTGCTCCTTGCCGTTTGCAAGTGTTTTGTTACATTCGTGCTCCTTGCCGTTTGCAAGTGTTTTGTGTTAGATTCGTGCTCCTTGCCGTTTGCAAGTGTTTTGTGTTAGATTCGTGCTCCTTGCCGTTTGCAAGTGTTTTGTGTTAGATTCGTGCTCCTTGCCGTTTGCAAGTGTTTTGTGTTAGATTCGTGCTCCTTGCCGTTTGCAAGTGTTTTGTGTTAGATTCGTGCTCCTTGCCGTTTGCAAGTGTTTTGTGTTAGATTCGTGCTCCTTGCCGTTTGCAAGTGTTTTGTTACATTCGTGCTCCTTGCCGTTTGCAAGTGTTTTGTGTTAGATTCGTGCTCCTTGCCGTTTGCAAGTGTTTTGTGTTACATTCGTGCTCCTTGCCGTTTGCAAGTGTTTTGTGTTACATTCGTGCTCCTTGCCGTTTGCAAGTGTTTTGTGTTACATTCGTGCTCCTTGCCGTTTGCAAGTGTTTTGTGTTACATTCGTGCTCCTTGCCGTTTGCAAGTGTTTTGTTACATTCGTGCTCCTTGCCGTTTGCAAGTGTTTTGTGTTACATTCGTGCTCCTTGCCTTTTGCAAGTGTTTTGTTACATTCGTGCTCCTTGCCTTTTGCAAGTGTTTTGTTACATTCGTGCTCCTTGCCGTTTGCAAGTGTTTTGTGTTAGATTCGTGCTCCTTGCCTTTTGCAAGTGTTTTGTTAGATTCGTGCTCCTTGCCTTTTGCAAGTGTTTTGTGTTACATTCGTGCTCCTTGCCTTTTGCAAGTGTTTTGTGTTACATTCGTGCTCCTTGCCTTTTGCAAGTGTTTTGTGTTACATTCGTGCTCCTTGCCGTTTGCAAGTGTTTTGTGTTACATTCGTGCTCCTTGCCGTTTGCAAGTGTTTTGTGTTAGATTCGTGCTCCTTGCCTTTTGCAAGTGTTTTGTGTTAGATTCGTGCTCCTTGCCTTTTGCAAGTGTTTTGTTACATTCGTGCTCCTTGCCGTTTGCAAGTGTTTTGTGTTACATTCGTGCTCCTTGCCGTTTGCAAGTGTTTTGTGTTACATTCGTGCTCCTTGCCGTTTGCAAGTGTTTTGTGTTACATTCGTGCTCCTTGCCGTTTGCAAGTGTTTTGTGTTACATTCGTGCTCCTTGCCGTTTGCAAGTGTTTTGTGTTACATTCGTGCTCCTTGCCGTTTGCAAGTGTTTTGTGTTAGATTCGTGCTCCTTGCCGTTTGCAAGTGTTTTGTTACATTCGCGTTCCTTGTCGTTTGCAAGTGTTTTGTTACATTCGTGCTCCTTGCCGTTTGCAAGTGTTTTGTGTTACATTCGTGCTCCTTTCCGTTTGCAAGTGTTTTGTGTTACATTCGTGCTCCTTGCCTTTTGCAAGTGTTTTGTGTTACATTCGTGCTCCTTGCCTTTTGCAAGTGTTTTGTTACATTCGTGCTCCTTGCCTTTTGCAAGTGTTTTGTTACATTCGTGCTCCTTGCCTTTTGCAAGTGTTTTGTTAGATTCGTGCTCCTTGCCGTTTGCAAGTGTTTTGTGTTAGTCGTGCTCCTTGCCGTTTGCAAGTGTTTTGTGTTAGAGTCGTGCTCCTTGCCGTTTGCAAGTGTTTTGTGTTAGAGTCGTGCTCCTTGCCGTTTGTAAGTGTTTTGTGTTAGATTCGTGCTCCTTGCCGTTTGCAAGTGTTTTGTGTTAGATTCGTGCTCCTTGCCGTTTGCAAGTGTTTTGTGTTAGATTCGCGCTCCTTGCCGTTTGCAAGTGTTTTGTGTTAGATTCGTGCTCCTTGCCGTTTGCAAGTGTTTTGTGTTAGATTCGCGCTCCTTGCCGTTTGCAAGTGTTTTGTTAGATTCGTGCTCCTTGCCGTTTGCAAGTGTTTTGTTAGATTCGTGCTCCTTGCCGTTTGCAAGTGTTTTGTTACATTCGTGCTCCTTGCCGTTTGCAAGTGTTTTGTGTTACATTCGTGCTCCTTGCCGTTTGCAAGTGTTTTGTGTTACATTCGTGCTCCTTGCCGTTTGCAAGTGTTTTGTGTTACATTCGTGCTCCTTGCCGTTTGCAAGTGTTTTGTTACATTCGTGCTCCTTGCCGTTTGCAAGTGTTTTGTTACATTCGTGCTCCTTGCCGTTTGCAAGTGTTTTGTGTTAGATTCGTGCTCCTTGCCGTTTGCAAGTGTTTTGTGTTAGATTCGTGCTCCTTGCCGTTTGCAAGTGTTTTGTGTTAGATTCGTGCTCCTTGCCGTTTGCAAGTGTTTTGTGTTAGATTCGTGCTCCTTGCCGTTTGCAAGTGTTTTGTGTTAGATTCGTGCTCCTTGCCGTTTGCAAGTGTTTTGTGTTAGATTCGTGCTCCTTGCCGTTTGCAAGTGTTTTGTGTTAGATTCGTGCTCCTTGCCGTTTGCAAGTGTTTTGTGTTACATTCGTGCTCCTTGCCGTTTGCAAGTGTTTTGTTACATTCGTGCTCCTTGCCGTTTGCAAGTGTTTTGTGTTACATTCGTGCTCCTTGCCGTTTGCAAGTGTTTTGTGTTACATTCGTGCTCCTTGCCGTTTGCAAGTGTTTTGTGTTACATTCGTGCTCCTTGCCGTTTGCAAGTGTTTTGTGTTACATTCGTGCTCCTTGCCGTTTGCAAGTGTTTTGTGTTACATTCGTGCTCCTTGCCGTTTGCAAGTGTTTTGTGTTACATTCGTGCTCCTTGCCGTTTGCAAGTGTTTTGTGTTACATTCGTGCTCCTTGCCTTTTGCAAGTGTTTTGTGTTACATTCGTGCTCCTTGCCGTTTGCAAGTGTTTTGTGTTACATTCGTGCTCCTTGCCGTTTGCAAGTGTTTTGTGTTACATTCGTGCTCCTTGCCGTTTGCAAGTGTTTTGTTACATTCGTGCTCATATGGAGAGAAATTTGTCATTTTCAATCAAAAAAAAAAAAATTCAATCAAACAAAAAGGGGATTTGCAACCTCAAATAAATTTTAATCAAACAAAAAAGGGTTTTCATATAAAATAAAAATTTGCAAACAAAAAAAAACATTTCAAACATGGATTTGTATTTTAATAAAATCTTTTGCAAACATTTTTTTCGTTTTGTTTGCGAATCTGTTTTTTGGTTGCGAATCTGTTTTTTGATTGAAACCTGTTTTTTGGTTGCCAATCTTTTTCTGTGTTGTGTGGGCGGGGTCCTCCGTTCAACCGATGATAGAAGCCTTGTCATTGGTCAGCTTGGAAGCCGCTGCGACAACTTTCATTGGTCAGATAGGAATGGGGGTGTGACAATGTTCGTCTGACTATTTCCTGGTTCATTTTGTCCAGTCGCCGCCAGCATCGAGGTAAATATAACCCCCCCCCCTCACTTCTAGTTTTCCGTTTTGTTTATCTGACATTTATCTAAAAGCAACCCTTGATCTATCGTTTATCCGGTGATTTGTTCTAACCATTACAATTAACGTAATCACTCACTCAGCATTGCTTAGCCATGTTAGCTAGCTCGGTAACTGATGGTCTGATACATGATACATACATACATTTGTTTCACATACAGGCAGGGCTGGGAATCGAATTTATTTACACTAGCTGCTTCCCCTAAATCTTGGATGTTTGAAGTAGAGATTCAATTCGTGATAATTCTGTGATTATTATTTATTGGTCCTGGTTGTTTACTGTACGAGTCAGGTTGAAAAAGAGGGGGAACTCATGCACCGTCAAAGCGGTGACATTGCTACTACTAGGATCCAGGCCACGTAAACGTTTGATTTTGGTTAGTCTAGTCATGAATCGTGATGTTTTGTTGGTACGAGAAACGGCCCAAATAAACGGCCTGCTGAGATAGCTGTTATTATGCTTATTCCTGATTATTTTATTACATCATTACATTAATAAAATGCTAATTATTAATCACTTATGAGAAGTTCTGGTCATTGAAATAAGTAGCCTCTGCTACATTTATTATGTCTTGGTGGTTTGAAATACAGAGGAAGTGACTGAGATTACGTAATATAAATACATTTAGTTCCTGTGATTGTTTCATTGTAGTTTTCCTGTTTCAATAATGTTCAAAACATGTGTCAAACATAACTTTGTCAGTTTTTTTTTTTTTTTACATGTTTGGTACTTAATTCAAGCACACTTTTCTTTACTTTTTAGATGCAGAAGATGAAGTTGGTGGTTGGTCACCTCTCTTCATGAGGTGATGCTGTGGATAACTGAGCAGGGCCACAAGCACCTGCTTATGTCAGACAGAGAGCAATTTAAAATATCAATAAACTTTGACCACAATTGTGAGGTACACATGCCAGGTCACACATTATGTTACCCCCTGCACAAACACCATTACATTTCCAACTGCTCATATGAGTGATTACCATTCCTTTAAATCACATCTACTGACTGCTATCACCTTTGATGCCAGATTTGACACAGTGTAATTGAAAGGGCAAAAAAAAAAAAAAAAATCACATCCATTTCATTTTTTTGAGTAATTACAGGCTGTTCCTACCAAAATGTTTGTTTTAAGTTTAACAGTTCATTTTCTGAGCTTTCTTGATTTCTTGTTGGCAGGCCAATCATTTCTTGAGAAAAATGTCTGTATAAAATCTATAAAATGCTGAATAATTGACTGGTTGTTAGTTCATATGCATGCTTTTTTTAATGAAATAAAAGTCAAACTGTTTTGCACAGGAATTTATTTTCATTTTTTACATAAATTTAAATGACCCTTTGGGCCGCGAGACACTAGCACTAGAAGCAACATTGAGAGTCTGCAACTAAATGACGCGACCAAAACTCAAGGACTCCTTGTTTGGATTGATTTGCCGTAAAGCAACAAGTCTTTCCTCAGGTAAACGACAGTGGATGTCAGGTATAACGATCCCGTGTTCACCGTGATGGTCTCTTCGTGCCTCTTCAGCTTGCTGGATCTGTAATATCAAATACATTTATGAAAGCTACAGTAACTCCAAGAACTTTTACTCATATAAAGTTTTTTCCTCTGGTTATCTACGTTTTTACCAGCAATAAAACTGCCCTGGCCTGCTCCTCTTACAGTAAACATGCATCTCGCTATGTCTACATTTTCTACCCCTTGGTCTGCTCGCACTCTAAAAGAAAAAATCTAGTCAGTGTAATTGCAAAAGTACACCTACAACTCAGATTCCCCTTCTGTTTCAATCTGACTCATACAGTAAACAACCAGGACCAATAAATAATAATCACAGAATTATCACGAATTTAATCTCTACTTCAAACATCCAAAATTAAGGGGAAGCAGCTAGTGTAAATATATTCGATTCCCAGTCCTGCTTGTATGTAAAGCGAATGCAAAGGTTTCTTTAGGAGTTAAAAAACAAAACAAAAAAAACCTTCATACTAACCGCTATCCCAATGAGTCGTATATTTGTGTTTTGACTGCCAACAACATAGCTTCATGACTGACTCATGTATCGGACCATCAGTTACCTAGCTAGCAAACATGGCTAAGCAATGCTGAGTGAGTGATTACGTTAATTGTAATGGTTAGAACAAATCACCGGATAAACGATAGATCAAGGGTTGCTTTTAGATAAATGTCAGATAAACAAAACGGAAAACTAGAAGTGAGGGGGGGGGGGTTATATTTACCTCGATGCTGGCGGCGACTGGACAAAATGAACCAGGAAATAGTCAGACGAACATTGTCACACCCCCATTCCTATCTGACCAATGAAAGTTGTCGCAGCGGCTTCCAAGCTGACCAATGACAAGGCTTCTATCATCGGTTGAACGGAGGACCCCGCCCACACAACACAGAAAAAGATTCGCAACCAAAAAACAGGTTTCAATCAAAAAACAGATTCGCAACCAAAAAACAGATTCGCAAACAAAACGAAAAAAATGTTTGCAAAAGATTTTATTAAAATACAAATCCATGTTTGAAATGTTTTTTGTTTGCAAATTTTTATTTTATATGAAAACCCTTTTTTGTTTGATTAAAATTTATTTGAGGTTGCAAATCCCCTTTTTGTTTGATTGAAATTTTTTTTTGATTGCAAATCCCCTTTTTGTTTGATTGAAATTTTTTTTTGATTGCAAATTCCTTTTTTGTTTGATTGAAAATAAAGACACAAATTTCTCTCCATATGCTCCTTGCCGTTTGCAAGTGTTTTTTGTTAGATTCGTGCTCCTTGCCGTTTGCAAGTGTTTTGTGTTACATTCGTGCTCCTTGCCTTTTGCAAGTGTTTTGTTACATTCGTGCTCCTTGCCTTTTGCAAGTGTTTTGTGTTAGATTCGTGCTCCTTGCCTTTTGCAAGTGTTTTGTTAGATTCGTGCTCCTTGCCTTTTGCAAGTGTTTTGTGTTAGATTCGTGCTCCTTGCCGTTTGCAAGTGTTTTGTGTTACATTCGTGCTCCTTGCCGTTTGCAAGTGTTTTGTGTCAGATTCGTGCTCCTTGCCTTTTGCAAGTGTTTTGTTACATTCGTGCTCCTTGCCTTTTGCAAGTGTTTTGTTAGATTCGTGCTCCTTGCCTTTTGCAAGTGTTTTGTTACATTCGTGCTCCTTGCCTTTTGCAAGTGTTTTGTTAGATTCGCGCTCCTTGCCGTTTGCAAGTGTTTTGTGTTAGATTCGTGCTCCTTGCCGTTTGCAAGTGTTTTGTTAGATTCGTGCTCCTTGCCGTTTGCAAGTGTTTTGTTACATTCGTGCTCCTTGCCGTTTGCAAGTGTTTTGTGTTACATTCGTGCTCCTTGCCGTTTGCAAGTGTTTTGTGTTACATTCGTGCTCCTTGCCTTTTGCAAGTGTTTTGTTACATTCGTGCTCCTTGCCTTTTGCAAGTGTTTTGTTACATTCGTGCTCCTTGCCTTTTGCAAGTGTTTTGTTAGATTCGTGCTCCTTGCCGTTTGCAAGTGTTTTGTTAGATTCGTGCTCCTTGCCGTTTGCAAGTGTTTTGTGTTAGATTCGTGCTCCTTGCCGTTTGCAAGTGTTTTGTGTTAGATTCGTGCTCCTTGCCGTTTGCAAGTGTTTTGTGTTAGATTCGTGCTCCTTGCCATTTGCAAGTGTTTTGTGTTACATTCGTGCTCCTTGCCTTTTGCAAGTGTTTTGTTACATTCGTGCTCCTTGCCTTTTGCAAGTGTTTTGTTACATTCGTGCTCCTTGCCGTTTGCAAGTGTTTTGTGTTAGATTCGTGCTCCTTGCCGTTTGCAAGTGTTTTGTGTTAGATTCGTGCTCCTTGCCGTTTGCAAGTGTTTTGTTAGATTCGTGCTCCTTGCCGTTTGCAAGTGTTTTGTTAGATTCGTGCTCCTTGCCGTTTGCAAGTGTTTTGTTACATTCGTGCTCCTTGCCGTTTGCAAGTGTTTTGTGTTACATTCGTGCTCCTTGCCGTTTGCAAGTGTTTTGTGTTACATTCGTGCTCCTTGCCGTTTGCAAGTGTTTTGTGTTACATTCGTGCTCCTTGCCTTTTGCAAGTGTTTTGTTACATTCGTGCTCCTTGCCGTTTGCAAGTGTTTTGTGTTAGATTCGTGCTCCTTGCCGTTTGCAAGTGTTTTGTGTTAGATTCGTGCTCCTTGCCGTTTGCAAGTGTTTTGTGTTACATTCGTGCTCCTTGCCGTTTGCAAGTGTTTTGTGTTACATTCGTGCTCCTTGCCGTTTGCAAGTGTTTTGTGTTACATTCGTGCTCCTTGCCTTTTGCAAGTGTTTTGTTACATTCGTGCTCCTTGCCGTTTGCAAGTGTTTTGTGTTAGATTCGTGCTCCTTGCCGTTTGCAAGTGTTTTGTGTTACATTCGTGCTCCTTGCCGTTTGCAAGTGTTTTGTGTTACATTCGTGCTCCTTGCCGTTTGCAAGTGTTTTGTGTTACATTCGTGCTCCTTGCCGTTTGCAAGTGTTTTGTTACATTCGTGCTCCTTGCCGTTTGCAAGTGTTTTGTGTTACATTCGTGCTCCTTGCCTTTTGCAAGTGTTTTGTTACATTCGTGCTCCTTGCCGTTTGCAAGTGTTTTGTGTTAGATTCGTGCTCCTTGCCTTTTGCATGTGTTTTGTGTTAGATTCGTGCTCCTTGCCTTTTGCAAGTGTTTTGTGTTACATTCGTGCTCCTTGCCTTTTGCAAGTGTTTTGTGTTACATTCGTGCTCCTTGCCTTTTGCAAGTGTTTTGTGTTACATTCGTGCTCCTTGCCGTTTGCAAGTGTTTTGTGTTAGATTCGTGCTCCTTGCCTTTTGCAAGTGTTTTGTGTTAGATTCGTGCTCCTTGCCTTTTGCAAGTGTTTTGTTACATTCGTGCTCCTTGCCGTTTGCAAGTGTTTTGTGTTACATTCGTGCTCCTTGCCGTTTGCAAGTGTTTTGTGTTACATTCGTGCTCCTTGCCGTTTGCAAGTGTTTTGTGTTACATTCGTGCTCCTTGCCGTTTGCAAGTGTTTTGTGTTACATTCGTGCTCCTTGCCGTTTGCAAGTGTTTTGTGTCAGATTCGTGCTCCTTGCCTTTTGCAAGTGTTTTGTTACATTCGTGCTCCTTGCCTTTTGCAAGTGTTTTGTTAGATTCGTGCTCCTTGCCTTTTGCAAGTGTTTTGTTACATTCGTGCTCCTTGCCTTTTGCAAGTGTTTTGTTAGATTCGCGCTCCTTGCCGTTTGCAAGTGTTTTGTGTTAGATTCGTGCTCCTTGCCGTTTGCTAGTGTTTTGTTAGATTCGTGCTCCTTGCCGTTTGCAAGTGTTTTGTTACATTCGTGCTCCTTGCCGTTTGCAAGTGTTTTGTGTTACATTCGTGCTCCTTGCCGTTTGCAAGTGTTTTGTGTTACATTCGTGCTCCTTGCCTTTTGCAAGTGTTTTGTTACATTCGTGCTCCTTGCCTTTTGCAAGTGTTTTGTTACATTCGTGCTCCTTGCCTTTTGCAAGTGTTTTGTTAGATTCGTGCTCCTTGCCGTTTGCAAGTGTTTTGTTAGATTCGTGCTCCTTGCCGTTTGCAAGTGTTTTGTGTTAGATTCGTGCTCCTTGCCGTTTGCAAGTGTTTTGTGTTAGATTCGTGCTCCTTGCCGTTTGCAAGTGTTTTGTGTTAGATTCGTGCTCCTTGCCATTTGCAAGTGTTTTGTGTTACATTCGTGCTCCTTGCCTTTTGCAAGTGTTTTGTTACATTCGTGCTCCTTGCCTTTTGCAAGTGTTTTGTTACATTCGTGCTCCTTGCCGTTTGCAAGTGTTTTGTGTTAGATTCGTGCTCCTTGCCGTTTGCAAGTGTTTTGTGTTAGATTCGTGCTCCTTGCCGTTTGCAAGTGTTTTGTTAGATTCGTGCTCCTTGCCGTTTGCAAGTGTTTTGTTAGATTCGTGCTCCTTGCCGTTTGCAAGTGTTTTGTTACATTCGTGCTCCTTGCCGTTTGCAAGTGTTTTGTGTTACATTCGTGCTCCTTGCCGTTTGCAAGTGTTTTGTGTTACATTCGTGCTCCTTGCCGTTTGCAAGTGTTTTGTGTTACATTCGTGCTCCTTGCCTTTTGCAAGTGTTTTGTTACATTCGTGCTCCTTGCCGTTTGCAAGTGTTTTGTGTTAGATTCGTGCTCCTTGCCGTTTGCAAGTGTTTTGTGTTAGATTCGTGCTCCTTGCCGTTTGCAAGTGTTTTGTGTTACATTCGTGCTCCTTGCCGTTTGCAAGTGTTTTGTGTTACATTCGTGCTCCTTGCCGTTTGCAAGTGTTTTGTGTTACATTCGTGCTCCTTGCCTTTTGCAAGTGTTTTGTTACATTCGTGCTCCTTGCCGTTTGCAAGTGTTTTGTGTTAGATTCGTGCTCCTTGCCGTTTGCAAGTGTTTTGTGTTACATTCGTGCTCCTTGCCGTTTGCAAGTGTTTTGTGTTACATTCGTGCTCCTTGCCGTTTGCAAGTGTTTTGTGTTACATTCGTGCTCCTTGCCGTTTGCAAGTGTTTTGTGTTACATTCGTGCTCCTTGCCGTTTGCAAGTGTTTTGTTACATTCGTGCTCCTTGCCGTTTGCAAGTGTTTTGTGTTACATTCGTGCTCCTTGCCTTTTGCAAGTGTTTTGTTACATTCGTGCTCCTTGCCGTTTGCAAGTGTTTTGTGTTAGATTCGTGCTCCTTGCCTTTTGCATGTGTTTTGTGTTAGATTCGTGCTCCTTGCCTTTTGCAAGTGTTTTGTGTTACATTCGTGCTCCTTGCCTTTTGCAAGTGTTTTGTGTTACATTCGTGCTCCTTGCCGTTTGCAAGTGTTTTGTTAGATTCGTGCTCCTTGCCGTTTGCAAGTGTTTTGTGTTAGATTCGTGCTCCTTGCCTTTTGCAAGTGTTTTGTGTTAGATTCGTGCTCCTTGCCTTTTGCAAGTGTTTTGTTACATTCGTGCTCCTTGCCGTTTGCAAGTGTTTTGTGTTACATTCGTGCTCCTTGCCGTTTGCAAGTGTTTTGTGTTACATTCGTGCTCCTTGCCGTTTGCAAGTGTTTTGTGTTACATTCGTGCTCCTTGCCGTTTGCAAGTGTTTTGTGTTACATTCGTGCTCCTTGCCGTTTGCAAGTGTTTTGTTACATTCGTGCTCCTTGCCGTTTGCAAGTGTTTTGTTACATTCGTGCTCCTTGCCGTTTGCAAGTGGTTTGTGTTAGATTCGTGCTCCTTGCCGTTTGCAAGTGTTTTGTGTTAGATTCGTGCTCCTTGCCGTTTGTAAGTGTTTTGTGTTAGATTCGTGCTCCTTGCCGTTTGCAAGTGTTTTGTGTTAGATTCGTGCTCCTTGCCGTTTGCAAGTGTTTTGTTACATTCGCGTTCCTTGCCGTTTGCAAGTGTTTTGTTACATTCGTGCTCCTTGCCGTTTGCAAGTGTTTTGTGTTACATTCGTGCTCCTTGCCGTTTGTAAGTGTTTTGTGTTACATTCGTGCTCCTTGCCTTTTGCAAGTGTTTTGTGTTACATTCGTGCTCCTTGCCTTTTGCAAGTGTTTTGTTACATTCGTGCTCCTTGCCGTTTGCAAGTGTTTTGTGTTACATTCGTGCTCCTTGCCGTTTGCAAGTGTTTTGTGTTACATTCGTGCTCCTTGCCGTTTGCAAGTGTTTTGTGTTACATTCGTGCTCCTTGCCGTTTGCAAGTGTTTTGTGTTACATTCGTGCTCCTTGCCGTTTGCAAGTGTTTTGTTACATTCGTGCTCCTTGCCTTTTGCAAGTGTTTTGTGTTACATTCGTGCTCCTTGCCGTTTGCAAGTGTTTTGTGTTAGATTCGTGCTCCTTGCCGTTTGCAAGTGTTTTGTGTTAGATTCGTGCTCCTTGCCGTTTGCAAGTGTTTTGTGTTAGATTCGTGCTCCTTGCCGTTTGCAAGTGTTTTGTTACATTCGCGTTCCTTGCCGTTTGCAAGTGTTTTGTTACATTCGTGCTCCTTGCCGTTTGCAAGTGTTTTGTGTTACATTCGTGCTCCTTGCCGTTTGTAAGTGTTTTGTGTTACATTCGTGCTCCTTGCCTTTTGCAAGTGTTTTGTGTTACATTCGTGCTCCTTGCCTTTTGCAAGTGTTTTGTTACATTCGTGCTCCTTGCCTTTTGCAAGTGTTTTGTTAGATTCGTGCTCCTTGCCGTTTGCAAGTGTTTTGTGTTAGAGTCGTGCTCCTTGCCGTTTGTAAGTGTTTTGTGTTAGATTCGTGCTCCTTGCCGTTTGCAAGTGTTTTGTGTTAGATTCGCGCTCCTTGCCGTTTGCAAGTGTTTTGTGTTAGATTCGTGCTCCTTGCCGTTTGCAAGTGTTTTGTTAGATTCGTGCTCCTTGCCGTTTGCAAGTGTTTTGTTAGATTCGTGCTCCTTGCCGTTTGCAATTGTTTTGTTAGATTCGTGCTCCTTGCCGTTTGCAAGTGTTTTGTTAGATTCGTGCTCCTTGCCGTTTGCAAGTGTTTTGTTACATTCGTGCTCCTTGCCGTTTGCAAGTGTTTTGTGTTACATTCGTGCTCCTTGCCGTTTGCAAGTGTTTTGTGTTACATTCGTGCTCCTTGCCGTTTGCAAGTGTTTTGTGTTACATTCGTGCTCCTTGCCGTTTGCAAGTGTTTTGTTACATTCGTGCTCCTTGCCGTTTGCAAGTGTTTTGTGTTAGATTCGTGCTCCTTGCCGTTTGCAAGTGTTTTGTGTTAGATTCGTGCTCCTTGCCGTTTGCAAGTGTTTTGTGTTAGATTCGTGCTCCTTGCCGTTTGCAAGTGTTTTGTGTTAGATTCGTGCTCCTTGCCGTTTGCAAGTGTTTTGTGTTAGATTCGTGCTCCTTGCCGTTTGCAAGTGTTTTGTGTTAGATTCGTGCTCCTTGCCGTTTGCAAGTGTTTTGTGTTAGATTCGTGCTCCTTGCCGTTTGCAAGTGTTTTGTGTTACATTCGTGCTCCTCGCCGTTTGCAAGTGTTTTGTGTTACATTCGTGCTCCTTGCCGTTTGCAAGTGTTTTGTTACATTCGTGCTCCTTGCCGTTTGCAAGTGTTTTGTGTTAGATTCGTGCTCCTTGCCGTTTGCAAGTGTTTTGTGTTACATTCGTGCTCCTTGCCGTTTGCAAGTGTTTTGTGTTACATTCGTGCTCCTTGCCGTTTGCAAGTGTTTTGTGTTACATTCGTGCTCCTTGCCGTTTGCAAGTGTTTTGTGTTACATTCGTGCTCCTTGCCGTTTGCAAGTGTTTTGTTACATTCGTGCTCCTTGCCGTTTGCAAGTGTTTTGTGTTACATTCGTGCTCCTTGCCGTTTGCAAGTGTTTTGTGTTACATTCGTGCTCCTTGCCGTTTGCAAGTGTTTTGTGTTAGATTCGTGCTCCTTGCCGTTTGCAAGTGTTTTGTGTTAGATTCGTGCTCCTTGCCGTTTGCAAGTGTTTTGTGTTAGATTCGTGCTCCTTGCCGTTTGCAAGTGTTTTGTGTTAGATTCGTGCTCCTTGCCGTTTGCAAGTGTTTTGTGTTAGATTCGTGCTCCTTGCCGTTTGCAAGTGTTTTGTGTTACATTCGTGCTCCTCGCCGTTTGCAAGTGTTTTGTGTTACATTCGTGCTCCTTGCCGTTTGCAAGTGTTTTGTTACATTCGTGCTCCTTGCCGTTTGCAAGTGTTTTGTGTTAGATTCGTGCTCCTTGCCGTTTGCAAGTGTTTTGTGTTACATTCGTGCTCCTTGCCGTTTGCAAGTGTTTTGTGTTACATTCGTGCTCCTTGCCGTTTGCAAGTGTTTTGTGTTACATTCGTGCTCCTTGCCGTTTGCAAGTGTTTTGTGTTACATTCGTGCTCCTTGCCGTTTGCAAGTGTTTTGTTACATTCGTGCTCCTTGCCGTTTGCAAGTGTTTTGTGTTACATTCGTGCTCCTTGCCGTTTGCAAGTGTTTTGTGTTACATTCGTGCTCCTTGCCGTTTGCAAGTGTTTTGTGTTACATTCGTGCTCCTTGCCTTTTGCAAGTGTTTTGTTACATTCGTGCTCCTTGCCGTTTGCAAGTGTTTTGTGTTAGATTCGTGCTCCTTGCCTTTTGCAAGTGTTTTGTTAGATTCGTGCTCCTTGCCTTTTGCAAGTGTTTTGTGTTACATTCGTGCTCCTTGCCTTTTGCAAGTGTTTTGTGTTACATTCGTGCTCCTTGCCTTTTGCAAGTGTTTTGTGTTACATTCGTGCTCCTTGCCGTTTGCAAGTGTTTTGTGTTACATTCGTGCTCCTTGCCGTTTGCAAGTGTTTTGTGTTAGATTCGTGCTCCTTGCCGTTTGCAAGTGTTTTGTGTTAGATTCGTGCTCCTTGCCTTTTGCAAGTGTTTTGTTACATTCGCGTTCCTTGCCGTTTGCAAGTGTTTTGTGTTACATTCGTGCTCCTTGCCGTTTGCAAGTGTTTTGTGTTACATTCGTGCTCCTTGCCGTTTGCAAGTGTTTTGTGTTACATTCGTGCTCCTTGCCGTTTGCAAGTGTTTTGTGTTACATTCGTGCTCCTTGCCGTTTGCAAGTGTTTTGTGTTACATTCGTGCTCCTTGCCGTTTGCAAGTGTTTTGTGTTACATTCGTGCTCCTTGTCTTTTGCAAGTGTTTTGTGTTACATTCGTGCTCCTTGCCGTTTGCAAGTGTTTTGTGTTACATTCGTGCTCCTTGCCGTTTGCAAGTGTTTTGTGTTACATTCGTGCTCCTTGCCGTTTGCAAGTGTTTTGTGTTACATTCGTGCTCCTTGCCGTTTGCAAGTGTTTTGTTACATTCGTGCTCATATGGAGAGAAATTTGTGTCATTTTCAATCAAAAAAAAAAAATTTCAATCAAACAAAAAGGGGATTTGCAACCTCAAATAAATTTTAATCAAACAAAAAAGGGTTTTCATATAAAATAAAAATTTGCAAACAAAAAAAAACATTTCAAACATGGATTTGTATTTTAATAAAATCTTTTGCAAACATTTTTTTCGTTTTGTTTGCGAATCTGTTTTTTGGTTGCGAATCTGTTTTTTGATTGAAACCTGTTTTTTGGTTGCGAATCTTTTTCTGTGTTGTGTGGGCGGGGTCCTCCGTTCAACCGATGATAGAAGCCTTGTCATTGGTCAGCTTGGAAGCCGCTGCGACAACTTTCATTGGTCAGATAGGAATGGGGGTGTGACAATGTTCGTCTGACTATTTCCTGGTTCATTTTGTCCAGTCGCCGCCAGCATCGAGGTAAATATAACCCCCCCCCCTCACTTCTAGTTTTCCGTTTTGTTTATCTGACATTTATCTAAAAGCAACCCTTGATCTATCGTTTATCCGGTGATTTGTTCTAACCATTACAATTAACGTAATCACTCACTCAGCATTGCTTAGCCATGTTAGCTAGCTCGGTAACTGATGGTCTGATACATGATACATACATACATTTGTTTCACATACAGGCAGGGCTGGGAATCGAATTTATTTACACTAGCTGCTTCCCCTAAATCTTGGATGTTTGAAGTAGAGATTCAATTCGTGATAATTCTGTGATTATTATTTATTGGTCCTGGTTGTTTACTGTACGAGTCAGGTTGAAAAAGAGGGGGAACTCATGCACCGTCAAAGCGGTGACATTGCTACTACTAGGATCCAGGCCACGTAAACGTTTGATTTTGGTTAGTCTAGTCATGAATCGTGATGTTTTGTTGGTACGAGAAACGGCCCAAATAAACGGCCTGCTGAGATAGCTGTTATTATGCTTATTCCTGATTATTTTATTACATCATTACATTAATAAAATGCTAATTATTAATCACTTATGAGAAGTTCTGGTCATTGAAATAAGTAGCCTCTGCTACATTTATTATGTCTTGGTGGTTTGAAATACAGAGGAAGTGACTGAGATTACGTAATATAAATACATTTAGTTCCTGTGATTGTTTCATTGTAGTTTTCCTGTTTCAATAATGTTCAAAACATGTGTCAAACATAACTTTGTCAGTTTTTTTTTTTTACATGTTTGGTACTTAATTCAAGCACACTTTTCTTTACTTTTTAGATGCAGAAGATGAAGTTGGTGGTTGGTCACCTCTCTTCATGAGGTGATGCTGTGGATAACTGAGCAGGGCCACAAGCACCTGCTTATGTCAGACAGAGAGCAATTTAAAATATCAATAAACTTTTACCACAATTGTGAGGTACAAATGCCAGGTCACACATTATGTTACCCCCTGCACAAACACCATTACATTTCCAACTGCTCATATGAGTGATTACCATTCCTTTAAATCACATCTACTGACTGCTATCACCTTTGATGCCAGATTTGACACAGTGTAATTGAAAGGGCAAAAAAAAAAAAAAAAATCACATCCATTTCATTTTTTTGAGTAATTACAGGCTGTCCCTACCAAAATGTTTGTTTTAAGTTTAACAGTTCATTTTCTGAGCTTTCTTGATTTCTTGTTGGCAGGCCAATCATTTCTTGAGAAAAATGTCTGTATAAAATCTATAAAATGCTGAATAATTGACTGGTTGTTAGTTCATATGCATGCTTTTTTTAATGAAATAAAAGTCAAACTGTTTTGCACAGGAATTTATTTTCATTTTTTACATAAATTTAAATGACCCTTTGGGCCGCGAGACACTAGCACTAGAAGCAACATTGAGAGTCTGCAACTAAATGACGCGACCAAAACTCAAGGACTCCTTGTTTGGATTGATTTGCCGTAAAGCAACAAGTCTTTCCTCAGGTAAACGACAGTGGATGTCAGGTATAACGATCCCGTGTTCACCGTGATGGTCTCTTCGTGCCTCTTCAGCTTGCTGGATCTGTAATATCAAATACATTTATGAAAGCTACAGTAACTCCAAGAACTTTTACTCATATAAAGTTTTTTCCTCTGGTTATCTACGTTTTTACCAGCAATAAAACTGCCCTGGCCTGCTCCTCTTACAGTAAACATGCATCTCGCTATGTCTACATTTTCTACCCCTTGGTCTGCTCGCACTCTAAAAGAAAAAATCTAGTCAGTGTAATTGCAAAAGTACACCTACAACTCAGATTCCCCTTCTGTTTCAATCTGACTCATACAGTAAACAACCAGGACCAATAAATAATAATCACAGAATTATCACGAATTTAATCTCTACTTCAAACATCCAAAATTAAGGGGAAGCAGCTAGTGTAAATATATTCGATTCCCAGTCCTGCTTGTATGTAAAGCGAATGCAAAGGTTTCTTTAGGAGTTAAAAAACAAAACAAAAAAAACCTTCATACTAACCGCTATCCCAATGAGTCGTATATTTGTGTTTTGACTGCCAACAACATAGCTTCATGACTGACTCATGTATCGGACCATCAGTTACCTAGCTAGCAAACATGGCTAAGCAATGCTGAGTGAGTGATTACGTTAATTGTAATGGTTAGAACAAATCACCGGATAAACGATAGATCAAGGGTTGCTTTTAGATAAATGTCAGATAAACAAAACGGAAAACTAGAAGTGAGGGGGGGGGGGGTTATATTTACCTCGATGCTGGCGGCGACTGGACAAAATGAACCAGGAAATAGTCAGACGAACATTGTCACACCCCCATTCCTATCTGACCAATGAAAGTTGTCGCAGCGGCTTCCAAGCTGACCAATGACAAGGCTTCTATCATCGGTTGAACGGAGGACCCCGCCCACACAACACAGAAAAAGATTCGCAACCAAAAAACAGGTTTCAATCAAAAAACAGATTCGCAACCAAAAAACAGATTCGCAAACAAAACGAAAAAAATGTTTGCAAAAGATTTTATTAAAATACAAATCCATGTTTGAAATGTTTTTTTTTGTTTGCAAATTTTTATTTTATATGAAAACCCTTTTTTGTTTGATTAAAATTTATTTGAGGTTGCAAATCCCCTTTTTGTTTGATTGAAATTTTTTTTTGATTGCAAATTCCTTTTTTGTTTGATTGAAAATAAAGACACAAATTTCTCTCCATAAGATTCCCACATTTGGGGAATTCGCAGGGGTCAGCACAACCGAAGTGCAATGGCTGAGCCTCACCCTGGGGGAACCACCTTCTTGATCATGGTATCGCCCCCTGCCAGGTAAGTATGAGTTGGATACGACGCCAGCGCGATTGTCATTCACGCGCACACTATGTGAAGTGACGGTTTCCTAACACGTGAAATTGTGAACCACAATACACACGCATCGGAATACAAGGACGTTTCTGAAGAATAAAGTAAGTCCTCATCACTGTCTGCTGGTCGTAACAATTAGCCCAGCTAACAGCAGAAAGTCCCATGTTATATTGTTTAATAATTACTCTCCAATGCATGATGTGATTTTCCTGGCTGGGCGATGAAGCTGGTTTTTGGAGGGAACTTTATACTTCAATTCACGGTAACTGTACAAAAGGCTCCTAGAAATAGTGTATTATTGTTGAGTGTTTATTTACATGAATCAGAACTTTGTTTGTATTGTTGTGCCTCCCCATGGCATGTGACTACGCGATTACGTATGACGATGTGTCGGGCGTGCATGCGCAGTTCAGTTCAGTAGAGAGCAGGTGGCTACAGCGGTGCTGTAGCAGTCGGATTGATCACGTTGTACGTAGTTTCGTTTGACAGAGTTCATGACCACAAAGTAAGTCAGAAATGTTTATTGTTGCATTGTTTATGTGTATTTCCAACTTGTATGCTAGTTTCGATGGCTATATACGGAGTTTAGAAGTGAACCGCGGGACGCTACAGCTCTGTAACAGTCGCCATTACCAACTGGCTATTTTACTGTTCTTGGTGGCCGCTAGAGGTCCCCATAGACCAGTAAAACATTTACGTGCATTCAAGTGAATTCTAAATGACTGTAGTAGGTCATTTTGAGCAGTATAAATATAATACCTATTGCGTGGGCAATGTTTTCTTTGTGTTTGTCCTTTATGGAGTTTCTAAGGCATATAAATACTTATTATGTCATTGTATAATTTGTGTGACATCTAAATATTGTGCATCCCCTTATTATTGTTATTCTGATATTTCAGACTCTGTTTCACCTGTTTCATCTACATCCATTTCACCTGTTGAAATCAACATCGATCAGAATACAGGAGAATGCGTTATGGTGGTTTGTTGATTCTTTACTGGTTATTCAGGAGATGAGGGTACAGGTGGAGACAATGAGGTCGAGACAAGCGGGTTGAAGCAACAGGTGAAATGGATGTAGATGAAACAGGTGAAACAGAGTCTGAAATATCAGAATAACGCATTCTCCTGTATTCTGATCGATACACCATCCTGTGTAGTGTATACACCTTCCATGAGCCAGCATAATAGCCTCCCCAATACTAACGTAGGAGTTAAAAGATCATTCACTTATGGTTGTCGTCAGTGGATGATGATTATTATCATCATCCACCTATGTAGGAAACGATGAGTAGCGAGAGCCAGTGTGGAGCGACACCTACTGGAGACGTGAGTGTAAAAAAAATCAATTTGTGAAGCAGACATTGACAGTTTAAAAATCTTATAAAACTCAATATGGATTTAATATTGGGAAGATGAAACATCTCAGTCAATGTGCATCATTTAAGACTAATTTAAATTGAGAGTAATGAACAGAAAGTGGAGATATTTACAGGAAAATAAATTGAAGGCAGGCAGCTACAACGCGTCGTCATACACAAGAAATTTGATAATTAACATAACATTAAACTGCGCCCATTCACACGGTAAAACATGCAACGTTTCGAATTGGAATAAAACAGACAAATTACCCGACTACATCAAAACAATAAACATAACTTCCCCTCCCCCACCCCCACTGATGTGGAGCTGTCTGTCAGCTGGGCGAAAGCTTGACACCGCGGCGCTTCCTGAAACCACATTTTTGTAATGCGGCACTTTACATTATCAGTAACGCTAACGGCGTTGTAACGATAGGAACAGTAATTAATTTGATTGCTCTGTTAGTGAAAAAGCAACGCAGTTTCTAACACCGTTATATTTAAACTTCGTTATTCCCAACACTGCTCACAAGCACGCTTAGGGATAATTGGGAACGCCCAATTAACCTGCCGTGCATGTCTTTGGAATGTGGGAGGAGACCGGAGTACCCGGAGAAGACCCACGCAGGCACGGGGAAGGCCATAGAAGTGGGCTCCGCGTGCACAACGTACATACAGACGCTAAAATGATGGAGATAAGACTGGTGGGTTAAACAAACGATAAATGTTTTTACATCGACCTTGCCAGGGGGTGCACCGTTCCTGGAAGTACTGCAATACCAGGTCCATGCGTGGAGAGGACGGAGCAAGCCCCTGTTCCATCTCCATGTTCCAAAAAACAATTTAATATATGATCCCCAAATAGGGGACGTATCAGATATTAAACTGATAAGAACAGATACTACACTTGATCTTAGCCAAAAGGCCGAGAAGCGATACCAACACAGTGAAAGGGGCGAGGTCTTAATTCCAGAGACTACAACCTTAAGTTACGGTTGCTCACATCGCCTCATCATAATGGTCACATGCCGACGCGCCAAACAACTATACTCAGATAATAATGAAGTTCCGTAAACTGTTTTTTTTTTCAACCTGCATCAATCGAATGCTTTCAGATCTTTGTGTGTTGTATGTTTTGTGTCACGTGGTTCACGTGGGACCAATAGAATGCTGCGATAAACTTACCTCTTGATGTTGTACTTGATGCCTGAGGGAATTATTATTATTATTTTTAACTATGCAAAAAATATCAATTTGCAAGAGCAATCGGTTGTTGGTTTAATGCTGTGGCCGACAGTAGAAGAGCTGTTTGATCAACATTTTCTCGAAAAGACAATCACGTGACCTGCCCACTGATCTATATATATGACTGGATAGCCGATAAGCCAAGAATTTTGAGGTCGCGAGGCCGAAGAAATGTTTCTCGGCATACGATACTATACATGTACAGTATCAAAATTGGAGAACATTTGAAACAGTACTAAGTAAGAAACAGCATGATTTATGGTGTGTTAAATGAATTAAACATAAAACAAGAGGACTTCAGACATTTTACAACTTGCCTTAATTACATGTATAAATTACATGATTAATCAAAGCAGCAGTACATACCTGTCCAATTTTTAATTTATTTTTTAACTTGTTATATATATTTTTTTTAAACTTGTTAAAATATAGTGAGCACCCGGTACAAATCCCTCACCCCGCCTCCGGTCTCTACGAGCTGTATGTATCTCATCTGTACGAATACCGTGTAGTTTACAGTTGTCTTCTCGCGAGATGGCAGTAACAAGATGGCCGCCCTGTGACTTCAACGGCTTGCATTGGCGTGGATGGGCTATCGGCTATCAAGTCATATATCCAGGTCAGTGGTGTAACTGTCTTGTATATAAGGCTGCAGAATATTTTGTAGTGATTAGAACATAATTCACCCACGGAACGTTGGGACGAAGGGGGAGTTTGTTGGGATGAAAGGATGAAAGGATAAAAGAACAAAATGTTGGTAGGTCTGTGAGCCTCGCGCAGAGTGAGTTGTTGTTGCTGTTAAACGATGAGAAGCTGATATCAATAAACCGCCGGTCTTTGGCTCCGGACTTCAACACTCTGCCTCCGACTCCCGTCACTGCTCGCTACATTGGTGACCCCGACATCCGCCTCGTTGACGTTTCCGAGGCTGAGAATTTGATCGAATTGAGCGACATGGCGAACTCCGCTGGTCTCAAGTTACCGGAGTTTTGGGTCAGTGTCAGAAGTCCAGCACCAAAATTAGCTTCCCTATTTTTTTTAAACAAATTTATCAGGGGATAGCGCGAACGCAGTCCCCCACTACCACAAATTATGCAGTCGAGATTCCCACACATTTGGGGAATTCGCAGGGGTCAGCACAACCGGAGTGCAACGGCTGAGCCTCACCCTGGGGGAACCACCTTCTTGATCATGGTATCGCCCCCTGCCAGGTAAGTATGAGTTGGATACGACGCCAGCGCGATTGTCATTCACGCGCACACTATGTGAAGTGACGGTTTCCTAACACGTGAAATTGTGAACCACAATACACACGCATCGGAATACAAGGACGTTTCTGAAGAATAAAGTAAAGGCCTCAGTATGCTTCTTCGAGAGGCTCGCGTCGAGGCGTCACGTTGGAGCTCCGCTCGTGCGTTTGCCTTCCGACTTGTGCGCAATACACATCGGTGTCTGCTGGAGTTTCACACCAAGTCCCGCTGTCGCTATGGCTGGGCCGCCACAGAGTGGCGATTCCTCTGCATTTTATGACGGATTCAGGAAGTTCAATTTAATTCAGAAACACGAAACAAAGCCGGAGGGAGAGTAAGTTCATCACCGTGGCAATTAATTATTGCCAATTTGCACCGGTGTCGGCCGTAAACTCGCCAAAACACAACAGCCGTGCGCTTAGCGAACACAGTTTTTTATTTTTGTTATTGTTTTCCGCCTCTCGTCCCAGGCACATATCCACATGCACAGCCGTCGTCTCCGAGCAGGATGTCGATTTGCGCCGCCAGTTGCCTTCACGGAAACTATCTGGGCGGGGGGCGGGGAGAGAGAGAGAGAAAAAAAAAAGAAAAAACGCCATCGAACGGACCAATCAGAAGCGAGCGACGCCCCGCCATCGACGTGCGTCCAACGATTGGCGACGTGTGCACGTCGGCCGGCCACGAGCGACGCAGCACTTAAAATTCATGGCTCGCGTCGATCATGTGATCGACGGCGCTCATCGACGCGAGAGCAAACGTGGAGGCATAAATTAGGCTTGAGTATAGTTGTTTGGCGTGTCGGCATGTGACCATTATGATGAGGCGATGTGAGCAACCGTAACTTAAAGTTGTAGTCTCTGGAATTAAGACCTCGCCCCTTTCACTGTGTTGATATCGCTTCTCGGCCTTTTGGCTAAGATCAAGTGTAGTATCTGTTCTTATCAGTTTAATATCTGATACGTCTCCTATCCGGGGACCATATATTAAATTGATTTTTGCAACAGGGAGATGGAATAGGGGCTTGCTCCGTCCACTCCGCGCATTGACCTGGTATTGCAGTATCTCCAGGAATGGTGCACCCCCTGACAAGGTGAAAGTAAAAACATTTGTTCAACAGGAAGTACCTACACCACCAAGTATTATCTCCGTCAATTTAATGTACGTTGTGCACGCGGCGCCACTTCTATGTCCTTCCTGGGTGGAATTTGCATGTTCTCTCCGTGCCCGCGTGGGTCCGGAGTACCCGGTCTCCTCCCACATTCCAAAGACATGCATGGCAGGTTAATTGGGCGTTCCAAATTGTCCCGAGGTGTGCTTGTGAGTGTGCATGGTTGTTCGTCCAGGGTGTTACCCCGCCTACTGCCCACAGCCAGCTGAGATAGGCTCCAGCACTCCCGTGACCCTTGTGTGGACTACGCGGTCAAGAAAGTTATGTTTATTGTTTTGATGTAGTCGGATAATTTGTCAGTTTTATTCCAATTTGAAACGTTGCATGTTTTACCGTGCGAATGGGCGCAGTTTAATGTTATGTTAATTATTATCTCTCGAAATGCCGTAATGTGTCGGTGCCGCTATGCATTATGGGAAGCAATTGACTGTCGTTAGTGAATTTGCGTACAGTCAGGGGCGTCACGAGGTTTCATAGAAAGGGGGGTGGAGCTTAGACCCGAGGAGATGGACAGATATGAAAGGAATACAATACTGTGTCAAAGTTAAAGAAATCATTAGACTTGAAATGTTATTTCTGTCAGTAAATATCTTCACTTTCTGTTCATTACTCTAAACTAGTCTTAAATGATGCACATTGACTGAGATGTTTCATCTTCCCAATATTAAATCCATATTTACTTTTATAAGATTTTTAGACTCGCGACTCATCGTTTCCTACATAGGTGGATGATGATTATTATCATCATCCACTGACGACAACCATAAGTGAATGATCTTTTAACTCCTACGTTAGCGTGAATTGAAGTATAAAGTTCCCTCCAAAAACCCGCTTCATCGCCCAGCCAGGAAAATCACATCATGCATTGGAGAGTAATTATTAAACAATATAACATGGGACTTTCTGCTGTTAGCTGGGCTAATTGTTACGACCAGCAGACAGTGATGAGGACTTACTTTATTCTTCAGAAACGTCCTTGTATTCCGATGCGTGTGTATTGTGGTTCACAATTTCACGTGTTAGGAAACCGTCACTTCACATAGTGTGCGCGTGAATGACAATCGCGCTGGCGTCGTATCCAACTCATACTTACCTGGCAGGGGGGCGATACCATGATCAAGAAGGTGGTTCCCCCAGGGTGAGGCTCAGCCATTGCACTCCGGTTGTGCTGACCCCTGCGAATTCCCCAAATGTGGGAATCTCGACTGCATAATTTGTGGTAGTGGGGGACTGCGTTCGCGCTATCCCCTGATTAACTTGTTAAAAAAAAATAGGGAAGCTAATTTTTGTGCTGGACTTCTGATACTTGCAATGAGAGTGAGTTCAGTTTATTACCGTCTATTGGGTCGAGGTGAACCACGTGCACAAAACATACAAGAACAATGTGACTAGTGATGGCAAAATGAAGGCCCGTAAAGCAGTGAAGCCCTGCAGTGAAATGCTTCACACACACGTCGGGGCTTCCAGATGATTCATTTCCTCGACTACGCCATCATGTGGAGAAAAATGTATAACATGCTTGGTGCATGCAATAAAATGGTGGGGTGTAAATCATGCTCTAAATACAAAAGAATATATATTTGAAGGGTGTTTTAACATGAATTGTTCTGTGTTACTTTGTCTATGTTTGTGCTTATGCAACAAGTGAAAATGTGAAATGAGGTAAAATAAAGTGCTTATTCATTTTTATTTAAAAACAATATTTTTTCCGAAGTTTTTGGACTCAGGCGGTTTCTTTTTTTTGCAGAGAATTTCACCTGCTTTGGAAAAAAAACTCTTTCACATGGTACTGATGAAGCAGGGGTGCATCGATATGAGATAGCAAGTTTGTATAGAATTGGACGCGTATATTTCTGTGATTCCCAGTACTGAAGGGGACTTTCAACTGTGAACAGAAAAATGTGAATTTGAACACCTTCATAAATCACAATGCTCCAAAACGTTCGATGCGCATGTTAAAAACAACGGTTGTGGAATATTATTGAAAGTGTGCTGGGTCTACACCCGTCTGGCCTAAATCTTCGGTTAGAAAGATTGCAGCGAATCCAGAGATGGGGTTGAGTGTCTTTAATCACCACAATGATGGCAGAACATGGATTTGTTGATTGTTGATGGCAGGGCCGGCGCTAGCTATTTTGGTGCCCTAAGCATAAATGTTTTGTGGATAAAAACACTCCGTCCGCACACCCCATCACCCCTCCGCTGGTAGAAATGAACTGATCTGAGTATTTGTCAGTTTTGCTTTATTAAACAAAATAACTTGTAAGTAGGGCTGGGTTTGAAATATCGATAAATCTCCATCATATCGATACACCTTTTCATATCCCAATATCGATACATAAATCCATGTATCAATATATCGACCCCCCCATTTTTGTCAATTTATTTACACAGCCTGTGCTGTGGTTGTAATTTATTTAAATTATTATTTATTGTTTTTATCAGGCCATGTTAAATGAAACAGATTAATGTAACTGCAATGGATTCAATTCCTAATGTAAATATTCATATTCTTAATAATGCATTAAATTAGAGCAAGAAGTTTCTACTCTTTGCAGCATTGGTACTTTTGACTGTCTAAAATATGTGCTGCATGAATTCCTCAACTGAATCGAGAATCGTTGTGAATCATGAATTGAATCGGGCCCTTGTGAATCGAATTAAATCGATTCTGGAAATCTGTTAATATACAGGTTGGTGTTATTTCCTGCTTGGCATTGCTGCCTGTCGCACCTCCTCCGGTGCCCATGGGTCAGCTGCAGGGTCATCAGCCAGGAACCACCAGTCATTGACGTTTCGCCCCTTTAATCCTGGAACGTCTCCTGGTGGCGGAGCAGTGACAGGGACGTCTCCCTGTCACCCCCTGCAGCTGACGTCGGGGTTAGCTCTTTCCCCAGCTCCTGTCCTTCCTCCTCAGCCAGAGCCAAAAGCTGCCTTTCTCTGCCTCCTCTGCCAGATCTTTTATTACCTTCCGGAGCTTCCCTCCAGTCACTCCTGCCTCCCTCAAGAGGCGTGTGGCAGACAGCCCCACATAGCCTCGGCAGCCAACTTCTACTGGGTAGATGGTGGTCTTCCAGCCTACTTCCCGGCACTCAGCAGCCAGCTCCGAGTACTTGGCCTTCTTGTGCTCAAATGCAGCCTCGATCCCTCCCTCTGCTGGAACAGTCAGCTCGATGAGGTGAACCACTTTTGCCTCGGTGGACCACACTAAGATGTCAGGGCGGAGAGACGTAGTGGTGATCTCTGTGGGGAACCGGAGTTGCCTGTTGAGGTCAACCCTCATGTCTGACACGACGAGGAGAGGTAGGACTCAGTCGCAGGATAAAGGTAGGCCACAAAGGCAATAGGTTTACTCCCGGCCAACAGCTGTCTACTCTCAACTTGAGAGAAGAAAGGGGAATCAAAAAGTGGAGAACTAAAAACGCTCCACTGGGGAGGAAAAAACAGGCAAAAGGTACAGGGGACAACAAAAGGCGCTCCGCTAGGGAGGAAACAAGGCTCAAGGCACAAGGGGTAACTAAGGGCGCTCCGCTGTGGAGGATAAGGCACAAAAACAAGGCAAAACAACAAAGCAACAGGAACAAGGACTCGAGGACTGTGGGACGCTTCCATGCACTGACTGTGACACTTCGGCCCAGAGGGGAGAATGCAGCTGGCTTTTATTGTGTGGGTTGATTGGTGGCAGGTGGTGATAATCATGGGCGGGGACCGGTAATGAGTGAGCGGCAGGAAGGGTAAGTGACCTGGAGTGATAGGAGAGTAAGGATTTTCATAATAATACAGGAAACATGGATAACAAAATAAAAGCATGGCCTGTCACGCAGGTGGCGGCGTGACAGTACCCCCCCCCTCAATGGCCGGCTCCTGACGGCCATCCGACCCATAGAGTCCAAAAACAAGGGCGGGCGGAAGGGGGCACGGAGGTGGGAACACGGCCCACCCCTCCGTCCCAGACAAAAGGGCAGTCCAGGAGGGCGACCATGAAGCCAGACAAGGGGCCGTTCAGGATGTTCCCGATAGAAGAGTCCGCGGGCGGACTTGACGTGACTTGGCGAGGCGTAGCAGACGTGGCGTGGCAAGCTTGGCAGACTTGACGAGGCGTGGCAGGCTTGGCAAACGTGGCAGAATTGGCGTGACAGGCTTGGCAGACTTGGCGAAACGTGGCAGAATTGGCGTGACAGGCTTGGCAGACTTGGCGAAATGTGGCAGAATTGGCGTGACAGGCTTGGCAGACTTGGCGAAACGTGGCAGAATTGGCGTGACAGGCTTGGCAGACTTGGCGAAACGTGGCAGAATTGGCGTGACAGGCTTGGCAGACTTGGCGAAACGTGGTAGGCTTGGCAGGTGTGGCAGGCTTGGCTGACTTGGCGTGGCAGGCGTGGCAGACATGACGAGGCGTGGCAGGCTTGGCGTGGCCGGCTTTGGCGTGGCCGGCTTTGGCGTGGACGGCTTTGGCGTGGACGGCTTTGGCGTGGACGGCTTTGGCGTGGACGGCTTTGGCGTGGACGGCTTTGGCGTGGACGGCTTTGGCTTGGTCGGCTTTGGCTTGGTCGGCTTTGGCTTGGTCGGCTTTGGCTTGGTCGGCTTTGGCTTGGTCGGCGTGAGGCAGAGACTTGGCGTGACCTGATGCAGAGACTTGGCGTGACATGATGCAGAGACTTGGTGTGGCTCAGGGTCTTGGAGATGCGCCCGGCGAGACTCGGGGGCTTGAGGCGGTGACTGGCGAGGTTCAGGAGCGAGAGACTCAAGGGTGACCAGGTTGACTGCGGCTGAGGATGCACTGGTCGCTGATTGGTCCAAAACGTGATCCCTACAATCTTTTCCCCAATCCAGTATATTCCCGGAGTTCCAGTCAATTCGGGGGTTGTGTTGACGTAGCCAAGGGTGTCCCAGAACCAAAGTGGGTGACGAAGCTTGGATTACGTGGAAACGGAGATTTTCGATATGTTGTCCAATTCGTACTTCCAGGGGTTCGGTGATGTGGGTGATGCTGAAGAGCTCCTTGCCATTCAGGGCTCTGGCCTGGATGATCCGGGGAAGGGGTTCGGTGGTGGCTCGTACTTGCTTAACGAGGCCCCAGTCCATGAGGCTCTCGTCGGAACCGGAGTCGATGAGTGCTGGCATGTCAATGGTCATAGCATGGTGGCGTATCTGGGCTTGCGTGATTCTTTGTGTCTTAGCAGGTCGGGGTGACGAGGAACTCACCGGTGCACCTCTTTTCATGGTGCAAGTTCCCACCAGATGACCAAGTTCACCACAGTAGAAGCAGCGGCCTTCTTGGCGGCGACGCTGTCGCTCCTCGGTGGTTAACTGGGCCCGACCAAGCTGCATGGGTTCCTCCTCGACGTTACGCACTTCCCTTGGCGCTGGTCGGGGAGGCAAGATGAGCTGTGGCATTTCGACTTCCATTGGCGATGACAAGGGGGTTGGGTCCACCCTTCTATGGTGCCCGCTGGACTTGGTCAACTCCCGTCGGCGATGATCAGCACGAATCGCTAGGGAGATCAGAGCATCCAAGTTGGTTGGAAGGTCCACGGGAATCAGGAGTTCTTGTATGGCGGGTGAGAGTCCTTTCAGAAAGTGGTCCTGTAACGCTGTGGAGTTCCAGCCACTGTTTGTGGCCAAGGTGCGAAAGCGGATTGCGTAATCGCTGACGGGTTCTTTGCCTTGTTGGAGCCGGCTCAATGCTCGTGCCTTCTCTCGGTCATTGTTGTCGGGATCAAAGACCTGGCGCAAGGCGGCTTGAAAATCCTGTACATTCTGGCAGACCGAGGAGCCCCTGGCCCATTCCGCGGTTGCCCAGGTCTTGGCTCGTCCAGTCAGGTGGGACACCATGAAGGCTACCCGGGACCGAGCTGTGGAAAATGCCTGTGGTGAGTGTTCAAAATGGATGTCACACTCCGTGAGAAAAGTCTGACATTGTCCAGGTTCACCGGAGTATCGTTCTGGGGAGGCCAGTCTCAATCCTACCCCGGTGAATGACGTGGTCGGGACAGAGAGTTCGGGGAGGGGTAGCTGTCCGGTGGAGGCTGGAGCTCGACGCCGCGATTGGCTCACCAGTCCTTGGACCTGGCTCGACAGCTCCTTCAGCTCCGAAACCACGGCTTGCTGAACCTTTTCCTGGTTGGCAAGCCGGAGCTCAAGGCTCTGCAGCGCCGCCTCGACCTTCCCTGCTGGGTCCATGCTGGCCGAAGTGTACTGACACGACGAGGAGAGGTAGGACTCAGTCGCAGGATAAAGGTAGGCCACAAAGGCAATAGGTTTACTCCCGGCCAACAGCTGTCTACTCTCAACTTGAGAGAAGAAAGGGGAATCAAAAAGTGGAGAACTAAAAACGCTCCACTGGGGAGGAAAAAACAGGCAAAAGGTACAGGGGACAACAAAAGGCGCTCCGCTAGGGAGGAAACAAGGCTCAAGGCACAAGGGGTAACTAAGGGCGCTCCGCTGTGGAGGATAAGGCACAAAAACAAGGCAAAACAACAAAGCAACAGGAACAAGGACTCGAGGACTGTGGGACGCTTCCATGCACTGACTGTGACACTTCGGCCCAGAGGGGAGAATGCAGCTGGCTTTTATTGTGTGGGTTGATTGGTGGCAGGTGGTGATAATCATGGGCGGGGACCGGTAATGAGTGAGCGGCAGGAAGGGTAAGTGACCTGGAGTGATAGGAGAGTAAGGATTTTCATAATAATACAGGAAACATGGATAACAAAATAAAAGCATGGCCTGTCACGCAGGTGGCGGCGTGACAATGTCCCACTCATGGCCGGGGGAAAAGGGCCTTATGATGTTTCTTGGCCTGGTGTACCTTTGCCCCCCTTCTGTGACAAAGCTGGTAAGGTTCTCTGCCGATGGTGATTCTTTGCAGCCCTGTCGACACCCCTCCAGCACCTCAGCTAGCTTCCTCAGGACCTGGTCATGGCGCCATCTATAGCGTCCCTGAGAGAGTGTAGTCTTGCAGCCCGACAAGATGTGCTGGAGGCTTGCGTTGGGAGCGCTGCAGAGTGAGCAATATTCTTCGTTGCCGAACCAATGGTGAAGGTTACGAGGACAGGGAAGCGTGTCGTAAGTTGCACGAATGAGGAAGCTGATCCTTGCCTGTGGGATCTTCCACAGGTCGGACCAACTGATGTTTCGGTTGACAACTCCCTCCCATGTTGTCCAGCTTCCTTGTCGGCCCTGTGACACGAACTTGATCTTGTAGCGCTCCTCCTCCATCCTTGCTACCTCCGCCACCACCATCTGCTCCTGCTCCTTGCGGTTTGCCTTGGACCAGAACCGTGGTGCTTCTCCCCATCCTAGGCCTGCTCTTCCTGCCTGGACTCTGCCCAGGATCTCTTGGTGATGCAGCCTACTGACAGCTTGGTCAACCTCAGACTGGGCGTTCCACTTTCGCCCAGTAGGAACCTTGGCGTTGGCGTTCCTCACTGACTGATCAGTGGACTCTCTTAGCTCGAGAACCAGCCTGGACTTCTCTTGCATGAAGCCCAAACTGATAGACTGCAGGGGCAACTGCAGTGCGTTCTTCCCAAAGAGGCCCGTCTCACAAAGGCACCGTGGCAGCCCCAGCCACTTTCTGATGAATGAATTGGCTTTTCCATCCATCTTACTCACGGCGGATGAGCAGATCTCGCTCATTTTTCTCATTAGGTACCAAAGCAATTCTAGTACCTTGTGGCAGTTCTTATAAAGCTTGTAGGGCATTCTGTTGGGGCCTGGTGCTGATGATGATCTTGCTTTCTTCACAGCTTGTCTGAACTCGCTGAGTTTCGGGGGCATGATGTTGAACTCAGTTGTCAGTGGCGCAGGCTGAGGCACGTACCCTGGTGTACCTAATGGGACGTTTCTCAGCAGATCACTGTACTGCCTTTTGACATTGATCACGCTTACCTGGCCAACTCTCCGTTACAAAGGGTTAAGGCCCCCCTTTTATCTCAAACCGTAGTAACACGGGATTTACAGAGATGACGGGGACGCTTCAAGCTGGCGTCGAAAAGGATTCGTTTAGGTTCTCACCGCCCCAGTTTTAGAGTGTCAGCCCCGGCTTCCATTAGATTAACACCCTTAAAGAGTAACCTTTGATGATTTAAGGATATAAATCTAATCACACTCTTTTTACAGCGGCTCCTTTCCCTATGATCGGTTGCACTTAGAATGACCTAAATATGTTTTACTGTCCTTGTTAGAACCGTAAGGGCTTGTTTTATTTGTTTATGTAAGCCGAAATAACCTTTCAGGAATTTTGGGAACGCAGCCAACATGTAGATGGAACTATTATCTATTCAATAAGGTATCTCTAAGTATGACTCAAATAGTGAGAGAAAAGTGTTAAAGCAGGAAAGTGAAGGTAGGGTTTAAGAAATCAATGATTAATGTGACAACACACATGAAAACTCTGAACCACATCTTGTCTTTCTTGATTTATTACTTGATCAGTGTTCAAACCAATAGCAAGGCAAAATTTGTGCAATAAGGAATATATGTTGATTAATGACAAGAGGTAATGATTCACACCATAAATTCAAACCAAACAGAATCACATGTACTCACAATTTGTTGCTCCTTACTCCAGATCATCAATTGAAGAAACAAGAAAAAAATAAAATAAAAAGAAAAGAAAAATCCAAAACCAGAAAGAAGGGCAAAAGCTTTGAAAAAGAATTATCCCTTTGCTGGGTGGTCACGACAGGTAGCTATTCTGTGATGAACCACCTGGGCCTAATTATCTTTGAGCTAAACTAGTAGCTCAAAGAAGATAATTGAGGAAGTTTACCATTTAATTACTGTTTAATTTTAATAAAACTGATCAAAACAAGGGGTAACTATTATCTTCTAACAGCCAATCAAGACAATGTGTCTACCACAATTTACTCTTATTTTGATTGTTAGAATTACTTCCTCATTCAGCATATGGGGGTAAATGGGGCACAGAGCCAACTGCACTCCTCGTCAGAGGGAGCCTTGCCCTTTTTTGCACGCGCGCCGTTTCGTTTTGTCCCGGCTAATTTATCACCTCGGAATGCTGAACATAGCATGACTAAGCACAGATGAGTGCGTTCCAGTCAGTCTGTACCAAAGTTGAGTTCAACTGTTGAGTTCAAAATGTCCAGTGTGGTATGATGAACTGCTGAGTTCTAAAAGACTAGTGATTACAACTGCTTTTTCAGTTCCTCTTAACTTGTGACCTTAACAGTTTTGCAGAACACATTCGTTGACAGGGTCTAGTTTTTTATGCTGACAAAACATTGATTTTAAAATAAACTGTACCTCCTATTTGTGAATAAAATCCCTTCAAAGTTTTTTGCTCATAATACACCACACCAATACTGATTAATATGAACATAAAACCCAAACCACACTCAAATAAAATACATGTTATGTCAAAACCACGTTTCTTGCAATCTCATGGTGACATGTCAAAACCACATTTCTTGCCACCTCATAGTGACAGGCCAAAATACTTACTCCCGTACTCCATCTAAGTATGTGTGCCATGGCAAATGAGTGTGTGCTGTGTGTGCGCAACTGTGTTACCGTAAATGGATGTATGTGTGTGTGTTGTGCTTGTGCTGGCTTCTGGTTCACAAGTTTATTAACCAATTATGGGGCATGTTTAAACGCTAATGAAGTTGACACTTACACCAAAGACATTTCAGACTAGTGTTGTGTGACATACCAGTTTTGTGTGACATAGCGATTATCTCAAACTATCATTGCATCATCGCATTCAGTTGTTAATACACGTTACAGGTTCATATCATTCATGTTAGTGACATCAACAATGTTTCATTTTTTTGTGACATCTATTCAGCCCTCAGCCCGTGTTATCTGTCAACATGCTGTTCCATTTGCTCCCTGGTAGTCTCGAGCTTCCCGGATTTCTTCTCCTCCAGCAGTTGTCTGGCATGCTTGAAGGGATCTTTGAAGAAACTGGCTCTCTCTTTCTGCTTCCGTTGACTACGCTTTCGGATGCGTTCAGCTCTGCGGAGCCTAGATAGCCTTTGTCTGACCTCCTCCCACAGAACTTTCAGACCTTCTCTCTCTGGCTGGGTTGCCTTCCTCCAGCTCTTGCGGAGTTGTCGGCGTCTTTGCACAAGCTGGGCGATCTCCCTTTCCCTCCTCCCCCTTTCCCTTTCCCTTGGGGCGGTACTCTGTTTGGAGGCGGCTTCACCAAACCTGTCTTTGCAGGTCTGGTATATAATGTCCCCAAACAGGTTAAGCTTGGCTTCGACGCCTCCGTGCAATCTTTCCCCCAGAATCTTGATCAGGTCTGTGTCCAGAGTACGCCATGCCTCTACTTCATTTGACTTTGGCCATTTGAGCTTGTTCCTTCTTGTCGGTTTCTTGGACTCTGCCTGTGGCTCTGATCTATGCGAGATGGTAGGGGTTGGGTATTGGTGCTCACGTGGGGGCTCATCCTCCGCCGAGGGGCTTTCTTTCTCAACGGCCTCTGTGCTTTCAACAACGTTGGGTCCGTTAGCGCTGTGGTTTTCTACCTGGCTTCTGCTCCCTCTTGTCTTACCCGCTACCGCGGTGCAAGGTTGCTGTTGGCCTCTCTGACCACACTTTGCCTTCCCCTGGTGGATTCATAGTCCTCTGTACGTGGTCACCTTTTCCCATCCACAAGCACACTTTCGGAGGATCTTCTCTTCACTAACCGTAGATCTGATATTCTCGTTATCCGTTTCCGTTGCCATTGTTGTTACCGTGCGGTCCGTCCTGTTAGGCCCATCTTCCATCCCGCCTCTCGGAGAGCCTGCGGGCTGTCTTTCCTTTGCTTTCTTTGTAGTTAAGGGAGGGTGTCCCACTTGCGAGAGACTAGTGGGTTGGGTAACTGGCCGCCCACTCCCGGTGCGGTCTTTCCCTGCTGCCATCCAGTCTTTCCTGGCTGTCCTCCAGTCTTCCCTGGACTCCAACTGCCCTGTTCACAGTAGTCACTGGGTTCTCCAGAACTTCGGTTAATATACAGGTTGGTGTTATTTCCTGCTTGGCATTGCTGCCTGTCGCACCTCCTCCGGTGCCCATGGGTCAGCTGCAGGGTCATCAGCCAGATACCCAGCCCTACTTGTAAGTGTCAATATTGAAGTTTTAAAAATGTTCACAAAAATAAGTGATAAATAATAAGTCTTTCTAAAACTAACAATGACACCAAATACTCAAATAAATAAAGCTAAATGAATTAAAATAAAATTCAATGCCACTATTAACAAATAAACATCTAGAAATAAACAAAGTGCAAGCAAGTTAGTAGAGGCCCTACAGAGGCACATGTCTCCATTTCTGGGCTGCAAAATCGGCTATCAGGTCATCATATGACAGCTTTTGTGCAATTTCCGCATTTATGTTAGGGTATGAAATGCTCCTTGAACATATTGAAGCATTGATCCTGTATTCAGAAATACAAGACAATATTCAGAGCCATTGATTGCATTTTCACGGGTGGCAGCACTCCATCACCCTCATCAAGCAGCAATTACACTTTAGAGCTCTGAAGTTTACCCAAGATGTTTTTGGGGAGCCAAGCCAATGTTGATTTTGGTAGGTGTATACTGCCACCCTATGGACGTGACAAGTAGTTTAGTTAAAATAATGAGTGACACGTTGTAGGCCTTATTTGATGCATCGATTTTGGCATTACATTGACAGTGTCCATTTTAATATTTGAGATTACAATTTTAATAAAATGAATCTTTCATTTTATTACAATGTGTAGCCACATGTTTATTCTCTATACAAGTACAGCGTGGTATTAGCCTTTGTTTTTTAATTTTTTATTTTTTGTATATTTCTTCCCACTCAGGTAAAGAACCATAAAATTGTAGCGAGCAGTGACGGGAGTCGGAGGCAGAGTGTTGAAGTCCGGAGCCAAAGACCGGCGGTTTATTGATATCAGCTTCTCATCGTTTAACAGCAACAACAACTCACTCTGCGCGAGGCTCACAGACCTACCAACATTTTGTTCTTTTATCCTTTCATCCTTTCATCCCAACAAACTCCCCCTTCGTCCCAACGTTCCGTGGGTGAATTATGTTCTAATCACTACAAAATATTCTGCAGCCTTATATACAAGACAGTTACACCACTGACCTGGATATATGACTTGATAGCCGATAGCCCATCCACGCCAATGCAAGCCGTTGAAGTCACAGGGCGGCCATCTTGTTACTGCCATCTCGCGAGAAGACAACTGTAAACTACACGGTATTCGTACAGATGAGATATATACAGCTCGTAGAGACCGGAGGCGGGGTGAGGGATTTGTACCGGGTGCTCACTATATTTTAACAAGTTTAAAAAAAATAAATATAACAAGTTAAAAAATAAATTAAAAATTGGACAGGTATGTACTGCTGCTTTGATTAATCATGTAATTTATACATGTAATTAAGGCAAGTTGTAAAATGTCTGAAGTCCTCTTGTTTTATGTTTAATTCATTTAACACACCATAAATCATGCTGTTTCTTACTTAGTACTGTTTCAAATGTTCTCCAATTTTGATACTGTACATGTATAGTATCGTATGCCGAGAAACATTTCTTCGGCCTCGCGACCTCAAAATTCTTGGCTTATCGGCTATCCAGTCATATATATAGATCAGTGGGCAGGTCACGTGATTGTCTTTTCGAGAAAATGTTGATCAAACAGCTCTTCTACTGTCGGCCACAGCATTAAACCAACAACCGATTGCTCTTGCAAATTGATATTTTTTTCATAGTTAAAAATAATAATAATAATTCCCTCAGGCATCAAGTACAACATCAAGAGGTAAGTTTATCGCAGCATTCTATTGGTCCCACGTGAACCACGTGACACAAAACATACAACACACAAAGATCTGAAAGCATTCGATTGATGCAGGTTGAAAAAAAAACAGTTTACGGAACTTCATTATTATCTGAGTATAGTTGTTTGGCGTGTCGGCATGTGACCATTATGATGAGGCGATGTGAGCAACCGTAACTTAAGGTTGTAGTCTCTGGAATTAAGACCTCGCCCCTTTCACTGTGTTGGTATCGCTTCTCGGCCTTTTGGCTAAGATCAAGTGTAGTATCTGTTCTTATCAGTTTAATAGCTGATACGTCCCCTATTCGGGGATCATATATTAAATTGTTTTTTGGAACATGGAGATGGAACAGGGGCTTGCTCAGTCCTCTCCACGCATGGACCTGGTATTGCAGTACTTCCAGGAACGGTGCACCCCCTGGCAAGGTCGATGTAAAAACATTTATCATTTGTTTAACCCACCAGTCTTATCTCCATCATTTTAGCGTCTGTATGTACGTTGTGCACGCGGAGCCCACTTCTATGGCCTTCCCCGTGCCTGCGTGGGTCTTCTCCGGGTACTCCGGTCTCCTCCCACATTCCAAAGACATGCACGGCAGGTTAATTGGGCGCTCCCAATTGTCCCTAAGCGTGCTTGTGAGCAGTGTTGGGAATAACGAAGTTTAAATACAACGGCGTTAGAAACTGCGTTGCTTTTTCACTAACAGAGCAATCAAATTAATTACTGTTCCTATCGTTACAACGCCGTTAGCGTTACTGATAATGTAAAGTGCCGCATTACAAAAATGTGGTTTCAGGAAGCGCCGCGGTGTCAAGCTTTCGCCCAGCTGACAGACAGCTCCACATCAGTGGGGGTGGGGGAGGGGAAGTTATGTTTATTGTTTTGATGTAGTCGGGTAATTTGTCTGTTTTATTCCAATTCGAAACGTTGCATGTTTTACCGTGTGAATGGGCGCAGTTTAATGTTATGTTAATTATCAAATTGCTTGTGTATGACGACGCGTTGTAGCTGCCTGCCTTCAATTTATTTTCCTGTAAATATCTCCACTTTCTGTTCATTACTCTCAATTTAAATTAGTCTTAAATGATGCACATTGACTGAGATGTTTCATCTTCCCAATATTAAATCCATATTGAGTTTTATAAGATTTTTAAACTGTCAATGTCTGCTTCACAAATTGATTTTTTTTACACTCACGTCTCCAGTAGGTGTCGCTCCACACTGGCTCTCGCTACTCATCGTTTCCTACATAGGTGGATGATGATAATAATCATCATCCACTGACGACAACCATAAGTGAATGATCTTTTAACTCCTACGTTAGTATTGGGGAGGCTATTATGCTGGCTCATGGAAGGTGTATACACTACACAGGATGGTGTATCGATCAGAATACAGGAGAATGCGTTATTCTGATATTTCAGACTCTGTTTCACCTGTTTCATCTACATCCATTTCACCTGTTGCTTCAACCCGCTTGTCTCGACCTCATTGTCTCCACCTGTACCCTCATCTCCTGAATAACCAGTAAAGAATCAACAAACCACCATAACGCATTCTCCTGTATTCTGATCGATGTTGATTTCAACAGGTGAAATGGATGTAGATGAAACAGGTGAAACAGAGTCTGAAATATCAGAATAACAATAATAAGGGGATGCACAATATTTAGATGTCACACAAATTATACAATGACATAATAAGTATTTATATGCCTTAGAAACTCCATAAAGGACAAACACAAAGAAAACATTGCCCACGCAATAGGTATTATATTTATACTGCTCAAAATGACCTACTACAGTCATTTAGAATTCACTTGAATGCACGTAAATGTTTTACTGGTCTATGGGGACCTCTAGCGGCCACCAAGAACAGTAAAATAGCCAGTTGGTAATGGCGACTGTTACAGAGCTGTAGCGTCCCGCGGTTCACTTCTAAACTCCGTATATAGCCATCGAAACTAGCATACAAGTTGGAAATACACATAAACAATGCAACAATAAACATTTCTGACTTACTTTGTGGTCATGAACTCTGTCAAACGAAACTACGTACAACGTGATCAATCCGACTGCTACAGCACCGCTGTAGCCACCTGCTCTCTACTGAACTGAACTGCGCATGCACGCCCGACACATCGTCATACGTAATCGCGTAGTCACATGCCATGGGGAGGCACAACAATACAAACAAAGTTCTGATTCATGTAAATAAACACTCAACAATAATACACTATTTCTAGGAGCCTTTTGTACAGTTAGCGTGAATTGAAGTATAAAGTTCCCTCCAAAAACCCGCTTCATCGCCCAGCCAGGAAAATCACATCATGCATTGGAGAGTAATTATTAAACAATATAACATGGGACTTTCTGCTGTTAGCTGGGCTAATTGTTACGACCAGCAGACAGTGATGAGGACTTACTTTATTCTTCAGAAACGTCCTTGTATTCCGATGCGTGTGTATTGTGGTTCACAATTTCACGTGTTAGGAAACCGTCACTTCACATAGTGTGCGCGTGAATGACAATCGCGCTGGCGTCGTATCCAACTCATACTTACCTGGCAGGGGGCGATACCATGATCAAGAAGGTGGTTCCCCCAGGGTGAGGCTCAGCCATTGCACTCCGGTTGTGCTGACCCCTGCGAATTCCCCAAATGTGGGAATCTCGACTGCATAATTTGTGGTAGTGGGGGACTGCGTTCGCGCTATCCCCTGATAAATTTGTTTAAAAAAAATAGGGAAGCTATTTTTTGTGCTGGACTTCTGACGCTTGCAATGAGAGTTAGTTCAGTTTATTACCGTCTATAGGTCGCTTGCACATCGTAATGCATCATGGGAGTTTTTTCTTCGGGCGCCATCTTGGGTGTCCGCCGGTTCACAAGGTACACTCGTGAGTTACACGGTAGAGCTTATCAACCTGATGTCATTTACGCAGTATTTTCACGATTTACCGGAAGATCAAAAACAACGATACAGGCAGAAGGTGTCTCTGTGTGGTGGGATTGATCCTAATTACGTCCTGACCAAGGGTGATTTTTTTTTTGACGGAGAAAGCTTGCTGGCCAAATGTGACTTCTCTGGACATTTTTCACTACCTCGTGTTGACAACATGCTCCATAACACGCCAACAAATCCCTGGAGGCTTACAATTATTTTGTAAGCGGGTGGATACAGAGTGTAAACTTTAACATCGCATCAGAAGAAACTGTTGCTGTTGCACGTAAGTAAACCACATGGTGTTGGTAATTCTGCACACAAAAATGTTGATTTGTTCTCAGGCTTCCTGTTATCATTGTGTTTACATGCACAGCTGGGTTTACCTGATGTGGTTTTTCTAATCATTTTATAACAGGCAAATATGGCAGAGCGTATAAGAATAAAAAGTAACTATGCACAGCCTCCCCGTGGCTTAATTAAATTTAATGCTACCCTTTCACTAGTTACGTTACTTAATCAACTTATTCTAAATGGTTAAGGTTAACCACTCTCAGAGGACGTATTTTTAGTTTCAGTTTCCAGTACAATAAAACGTGTTCATGGTAACTACTGAGCATACTGACAGCTTTTCTTATGATCTCACGGTTAAGGAGGCTGTCACAACACCCAATTTCTGTCTGGTGCCGGATGGCAACAATTCCCATCACTTGTCACGACAACACCAATATTATTACCAGGTATGTATGGCTTTACTTTTTGTAGTTTCTTATTTAATTCTATGTTTCATATTTTCATTACAATGTTTGTAATATTTTCAGATTCAGGCACAGATGAGTTTAACTGGACGGGACTTCTGCGACTTTGTGGTGTGGACAAAGTGTGATTGAGCGAGTCCACCCAGATCGCTCGTTTTGGCCAGCTGGAAAAGCCAGAGTTTTTTTTCCCCAAAGTCCCCTCCTTACCTGAACTGCTCGGGAGAGCATTTACTAGATCAGCAGTGGACTTCCAGTGTTCCTGCTCAGCCGCTGTCACCTACCACTTGCTCATGTACTTCAAAGATGCGGAATAAAGTAGTTTTTTGTGCTGCAGCAGATTGTAAAATCAAATGATATCACTTGAAGTGTGCCAATCTAGACTGCCAAAAGGACAGTGGTTTTGTGACAAGTGTGAAACAAGGATTATTGGGAAAACTGAAACACAGTACTGGTACTTGTCTTACATTAAACAAATTTAAAAGAGAGCAACTTTTTCCTCTGTACATAGTATAATGAAAGTCATTGCGTACCCCATCAACATTACATCATACCGTCATCAGGATGGTAGGCACCTGTGCTAAAATAAATACATTAATTAACAGTTCAATTTTATCCCTGAAATTACTACATCTGATCATTATTCACTTCATTTTTTGTGCTTTTAGAAATAATAGAGATTTATGCCATTACTTTAAGAGGGACCATATTGCACATTGAGTCAAATCCTGTCATTTGTTCTATGTATAGCTTTGTAAACAAACCCAACAATAGAATTTGTATAATCGCTGCCTTTATTAGCGCCAAACAAACAGTCGCATGTTGTCCTCCTCCAATGCTTTGATGCTCGCCTTCGTTTCCATCATGTCATTGGCAATCAAGTCGGTGTGGCATGAGATCCCTAAAGAAATAATAATAAATAAATAAAAAAGATCACAAAAAAATACGGTACCAGTAAAAGGTTTAATATAGTACAGTAGTATAGTTTTTTTGTCAGTGTAAAAGAAATGTACACATTTTGTTGCATTTTTTAATGTATGAACATTGCTACAGGCAAATACTTATTTCTATAAACACTTCCAAATGTCTCTAAAATATAAGGTGCGTGTACACACACAAACAAACACATACATTCACTCATGCATACAATATATCATGTAATGAATTCTGAGTGATGTCAGCAGTACTTGAGGGTACAGGCTACTGGAGCCATCTGGCTGCATAACTGCAACAAACTCTCTGCCACTTCGAGTCGTCTTTTCTTTGCTTGTCTCTCCTGTGCACGTTCATATCTTGGCACCGACTGGGCTGAGACATAGATGTTGTAACTTGGGACCCAACTTTAATGTTGGAGCCCAGTCGGGATGATTGGACAGAAAAACGGGCGCAGGGCGACCTGTTAAAATAAACAAATATATAAACAAATAAAATATGGAAAGACTGGTTATTTTGCCGCAGTAGGGTGGCCGTGAATAAGTTCTTTAGCATGATGTGTAGGGTACCGGGGGTCTGTTTTCTTGCATCACCCCCTTCTGTCTCTTTTTTCCAAGTTTACATTTTGCCACCAAAAAACATGTTATCGGCATTAAGAGCCCAAGACTAATCAATCCAATTTCAGCAGTAAACACTTTGCACTGGCACTACTTGGGTGAAAATGTTCGATGTTAGCTTTCGGCTAACGTCCGCTAGCCAGCTTGTACTACCGAACTTGCTTGCTCATGAATCCAAAACATAAGCAACTTGCCCATATATGGGCGGTCGAAACGTTATTAATCCTCATGCATTAAATGAAGGTAAACAAGCTTACCGCTCACAAAGTGATGGCTGCACACACGAGCCCAAAGTAACGACTTCCCTCCGGAGTCCGCACTCCTCTGTCTCCAGGCCCTGGTTCCTAGTTATTTTCGGAATTCGGAAGAAAGGCCGACCATTTTCCCCCTTGGCTTTGTTCGAACAGCCAACGATGCAGCAACAATGTACCATTTTAAACGCAGACAACAAACGTGATAGATACGTGTCCGAATCATTACGTAAATGGAGGCCACCCAGCATGGCGACTACGACAAATCCGAGGCGGAAGTGACGACATGTGCAAGCGACCTATACATGTACAGTATCGAAAGTGGAGAACATTTGAGACAGTTAACACACCCGTCACCATGGGCGGGCCATAGGGGTCCGTGCCCGCCCACCAAGATGATTGTGCCCGCCCAGTTGAGGCATGGATCTCTAAAATGGTTCTCCTTTTATTATTATATTTTTCCATTCATTCGGTTTAGTACTCTTATATCCGAGTGTCAGTAAACGCAACACAGGTCTCGCGGTGTCGGAGGTATGTTACGTTTGTGTCAGCTGCTTCAGTTCATTGCTTCTAATGCTCGCCACTCGCCGAATTGTTCTTGTTTTTGGCGTCGGCTACGGTCAACGGTGGCCGTTTGTACAAGTAACGTTTTCTGGCGGCATTCTTGCAAGATGTCACAATATGAAGAAATAGTGGTATGGTTTTGTCTGATTGATTTGTCTTATCTGTAACAGCCATCACAGTCTTACTGAAAATAATGCTAGGTATGCCTTACGCTGACTTATACGCATATGCGACAAATATGTCAATGTTGCGTTCAATGCAAGAGTCATGTACATTTTGTACAAGTGAAGCTGCATGTTTCTGAGGACGCTGGCGCACAAGACAAGTGAGGAGGGACATAATACAAACTTCTTTCGTGTCGGCAACTAAAGAGTCACTTGGAAAAAAAAAAAAAAAACTACGGGACCCACATATCGTTTTGGCATCTACAATGAGGTAGGATTTTGCTTTCCTTTTTTTCTTTTTAATTCTGCTGCAGACACCGTTCAAACAGGTGGCCCGTTCGAAGCAATATGTCAGCACATCCGCCCTATTAGATGTGGCAATTGTATTTGCCATTACATCGGCAAAAATAGTCAGATTGACTTTGAATGGGATAATATAATCAAAGGTAATAATAATTCCTTATTAATCCAATGAGCTGTGGCTTGATGATACATCTCCAAGGAGAAACAGAAGGGGGCATCTTTACAAATAGCTTCACTTTGCCTCATCCAATATGGCTGCAGCGTCAACGTACTCACGACGCCACTGCAGTCTACTTTATGTGTGTGTACTGTAAATGCGGTATATGGTAATACTGTCAGCGGGCACCATTCAATGGATAGATGCACGACAGTGCGACATAAATTGATCCAAATATATTGAGCAAGTTAATGCTGTCAGTTTGGTATTCATAATAATTGGGCCCGCCCATGCATTTCATGTGCCCCCCTTAAGCCTGGGCTCTGGTGACGGGTCTGAGACAGTACTTGGTAGAAAGTTAGAAACAGCATGATTTATGGTGTTTTAAATGAATTAAACATAAACAAGAGGACTTCAGACATTTTACAACTTGCCTTAATTACAAGTATAATATGCTTAAGGATGTTTAGTACAGTAGGAAACTTGTTAAAAAAAACATATATATATATATATATTAAGCTGATTTTCCTTTACTCATGTTTTGAATCAAAAATTGATATTCGTATATATTACCTGCATAATTAGTAGTAGTAATCCGATAGATTTGGATTTCTTGTGTTCAGAGTTCAGTTGTTTTTATGTTTCCCCCCCCCCCCCCGTCGCTTCCCATTGTGACAGTCCTCTCACGATTACACCTGATCTCACAAAACTGAACAGAAGAATGTCACAGTGTCACATCGTGGCATGGTTATGCAGACAATCGGATGCCTGTATTGTGAATACGGAACACCCGATAGACTGGGTATCGCAAATCTGTGCATGCTTCAAGGTAACATTGCCAAACAAAATTACATTTTATACAGAATGGCTCATTACTTTGCAGCAAAAACAAGACCACGATGATAGCCAATTATCAATTTTTTTCATCAATGTCATCTGGCAGGTCAGATAAAATTGGCAGTTGGCCCGTAGCCTGCAGTCGAGGGTGTCAATATTAAGCCCAATGGACTCTCTTTGATAATAAAGAAACAGATGAGGTGACCGAGTGGTTAAGGTGATGGACTGCTAATCCATTGTGTTCTACACGCATGGGTTCGAATCCCATCCTCATCGTTGCTTGGTGTTTTAGACGCTCCTTCAGAGGATGTGGATGGCGCTCAAGAATATGAGGGTAACAGACTGTCTGTTCTTCTAATCACCAAAACAGACGGCACAGAAGAACTGGCTTCAATCAGCCATGAATCAGTGTCACATAGTCATGCAGCCAATCAAGTACCTTTATTGGGAATACAGACAGCCGATAGGCCGCATAACACAAATGTGCAAGTTGGTTGCATAGTCACGTGACAATGTGACACTGATTGCCTGCTGGATGAAGCCGCTTCTTCAGCGCCCAGAAAGTCTGCCTGTAAAGGTTAGTAGAAGCACTGGTGATAAAGGACAGTCCAGTACTTTGTATTTCTTGAGCGCCATCCACATCCTCTGAGGGGCGCAGTTGAAAGTGATCTCAGAGAAGCAGCAGTGTCGAAAATGCGATGCCACGATGAGGATGGGATTCGTGTAGAACACAATGGATTAGCAGTCCATCACCTTAACCACTCGGTCACCTCATCTTCTACTGTTGCGTCACAGGGAGTCCATTGGTCTTAAAATTAATTGGATCTAGCATCCAGCCCGTGGGCCAAAATTGGCGCATCAGCAATTATATCTGGCCTGTCAAATGGCAATGAAGAAAATTCTGATAGAGATCTCACAATAGTCGCGGTGTTTAAAGTTATATGCTATCATTGTGGTCTTGTTTTGCTGCAAAGTGATGAGCTGTTCTGCTTAAAATATCGTTTTGTTTGGCGTTGTCGCGTTGGGCACTGGTTCGCACGTCCGCCTCCCAGTTCTGAGGACTCGGGTTCGAGTCCGGGCTCCAGCCTTCCTGGGTGGAGTTTGCATGTTCTCCCCGTGCCCGCTTGGGTCTTCTCCGGGTACTCCGGTCTCCTCCCACATTCCAAAGACATGCATGGCAGGTTGATTGGGCACTCTGAATTGTCCCTAGGTGTGCTTGTGAGTGTGGATGGTTGTTCGTCTCTGTGTGCCCTGCAGTTGGCTGGCAACCAGTTCAGGGTGTCCCCCGCCTACTGCCCAAAGCCAGCTGAGATAGGCTCCAGCACCCCCCAACCCTTGTGAGGGAGGAATAAGCGGTCAAGAAAATGGATGGATGGATGGATGAAGACCAAATTTCATGTGAGGACCAGCATAGAGTATCGTGAAATCTTTATCTCCTGGTAGCATGGAGTTGGATTGAAATACATTTCTGTTTGCAATAGCTGTGTGAAGAATGTACAGCAATGAGGTAATTTATCGGTTTTCTTGATTGTATTTTGCGCCAATTTACACTCAGCGGTCCAGCAAAAGCAGATGAGGTGACCGAGTGGTTAAGGTGATGGACTGCTAATCCATTGTGTTCTGCATGCATGGATTCGAATCCCATCCTCATCGTTGCTTTGCATTTTTCAACACTGCTGCTACTGTGGCAACACTGAGAACTGCGTCCCTCAGAGGATGTGGATGGCGCTCAAGAAATACGAGGTACAGTGATACCTCGGCTGACGAACGCTTTAGCTCACGAACTTTTCGCCTCACGAACATTAAATTCGCGAGAATTTAGTCTCTGCTGACGAACTACTTTTCGGCGGACGAACCAAACCACGCGGTCGAACAGCACCACGGTGGCGGCCACGAGAAGCTTACGCACGCTCACGGCGTCCCAGTTCGTCACCCCCTTTCTTTTAGTGCGGACGCGGTTTGTGTTTGATAGACATTTTGAGTGTACTTTTGCTATTATGGGACCGAAAAAGACCCCACCACAGGCTAGTGTTAAGCCTAATGCTTACCAGCGAGGGACGGCGATTTGACGGCGCGTTTGCATTGTAGTCAATGGAGTTCGCGCCACTAAAAAAAGCGAAAGTGCCATCACGTACCTCAAAAAAAGAGAAAATCGTGCCACGGCTGTTTAGTCCCAGGAAAGAGGTGAAAGTAGTTGGCGGTGCTCACTTTTTGTTGACTCGCTAAAGTGCTCCACTTCCTTGTTCACCAAGGGACACGCCTCCTCCGCTCCGGTGAGCACGAAAGTGCGAATGAGCGGCAACCGTTCCATAAACACTCTACGCGGTGAAACGCTCGCGAATGAAGTAAGTCTACCATTGCTACTATCCTTAAGAACTACCATCACAAAGTAAAATAAAACGACTTTATTATACAGTACAATTTATTTCTTTAATTACAATACAATAGCACATTTATTATACATAAAATAAGGTATATTTTTGTGTAGTTTTAAGGCTTATTTAGTAGAAAATTATGTTTTATAGGGACCTGGGAACGGATTATTCTCATTTTAATGGTTTCTTATGGGAAATAAATGTTCGGAAGAAGAACTTTTCGGCTTACACACACTCTCTGGGAACCAATTAAGTTCGTGAGCCGAGGTATCACTGTACCTGACTCTTTTGTCACCAGTTCTTCTACAAACCTTTACAGACAGACTTTCGGGGCGCAAGATAAGCAGGGAATCAGTGTGTTATCGTCACGTGACTATGCAACCAACTTGCGCATTTGTGTCTGTATTCACAATACAGGTGCTTGATTGGCTGCATAACTACGTGAGGAAGTGACACAGATTGGTGTTGGTTGCCCCCCCACCACCACCCCCCCCTCCCCTAGTAGTTTGTTCCGATTAGGGAAAGGGGGAGGGGGGTGTGGTGCACTTTATGCGTCAATCGCAAATTTGGCAGAAGTTTATTCTTGGATATCTGGACATGTCATCAAAAAGGCATCAAGCAGGAAAAGAAAAAACAATGAGATGATGCTCGCGTGTCACTTGCAGGTATGACAATGACAATTTGTTTATTTTGTAGCAGCTACGTTTACATGACCACAGTTAGCAAAAAAAACCCAAAACACTCCAAACCGCCGCAGTGGAATGGTTGTGACCAGCACGTTCATTATACGGTATGTTAAATGGAATGTGACGAGACAATATTGTTTCATATGGAACGGACAAGAGCGGCATGTACTGGTGAAAGTGTCATTTGAAAATAATAATAATAATCATCTTAAGGCTAAGTAGATTTCCTCATTTCATATTCATAGTTTTAACATTATGTCCAGAATTTTTACATAGTGCCCTATCAGTCCTTCTCTAAAAAGGTAGATTATTAAAATTTTCATGTACCTGTGTTTTAAATATAGGCCTGCACAATACCATAATCCTAATCAATTTAGAAAATGTTTGTACCATGGTTGGTTCAAAACCATATTTCATTGTAGAATCCCTGAATATTGTCTTGTATTTCTGAATACAGGATCAATGCTTCAATATGTTCAAGGAGCATTTCATACCCTAACATAAATGCGGAAATTGCACAAAAGCTGTCATATGATGACATGATAGCCGATTTTGCAACCCAGAAATGGAGACATGTGCCTCTGTAGGGCCTCTACTAACTTGCTTGCACTTTGTTTATTTCCAGATGTATATTTGGTAATAGTAGTGGCATTTAGTTTTATTTTAATTCATTTAGCTTTATTTATTTGAGTATTTGGTGTCATTCTTAGTTTTAAAAAGACTTATTATTTATCACTTATTTTTGTGAACATTTTTAAAACTTCAATATTGACACTTACAAGTAGGGCTGGGTATCTGGCTGATGACCCTGCAGCTGACCCATGGGCACCGGAGGAGGTGCGACAGGCAGCAATGCCAAGCAGGAAATAACACCAACCTGTATATTAACCGAAGTTCTGGAGAACCCAGTGACTACTGTGAACAGGGCAGTTGGAGTCCAGGGAAGACTGGAGGACAGCCAGGAAAGACTGGATGGCAGCAGGGAAAGACCGCACCGGGAGTGGGCGGCCAGTTACCCAACCCACTAGTCTCTCGCAAGTGGGACACCCTCCCTTAACTACAAAGAAAGCAAAGGAAAGACAGCCCGCAGGCCCTCCGAGAGGCGGGATGGAAGATGGGCCTAACAGGACGGACCGCACGGTAACAACAATGGCAACGGAAACGGATAACGAGAATATCAGATCTACGGTTAGTGAAGAGAAGATCCTCCGAAAGTGTGCTTGTGGATGGGAAAAGGTGACCACGTACAGAGGACTACGAATCCACCAGGGGAAGGCAAAGTGTGGTCAGAGAGGCCAACAGCAACCTTGCACCGCGGTAGCGGGTAAGACAAGAGGGAGCAGAAGCCAGGTAGAAAACCACAGCGCTAACGGACCCAACGTTGTTGAAAGCACAGAGGCCGTTGAGAAAGAAAGCCCCTCGGCGGAGGATGAGCCCCCACGTGAGCACCAATACCCAACCCCTACCATCTCGCATAGATCAGAGCCACAGGCAGAGTCCAAGAAACCGACAAGAAGGAACAAGCTCAAATGGCCAAAGTCAAATGAAGTAGAGGCATGGCGTACTCTGGACACAGACCTGATCAAGATTCTGGGGGAAAGATTGCACGGAGGCGTCGAAGCCAAGCTTAACCTGTTTGGGGACATTATATACCAGACCTGCAAAGACAGGTTTGGTGAAGCCGCCTCCAAACAGAGTACCGCCCCAAGGGAAAGGGAAAGGGGGAGGAGGGAAAGGGAGATCGCCCAGCTTGTGCAAAGACGCCGACAACTCCGCAAGAGCTGGAGGAAGGCAACCCAGCCAGAGAGAGAAGGTCTGAAAGTTCTGTGGGAGGAGGTCAGACAAAGGCTATCTAGGCTCCGCAGAGCTGAACGCATCCGAAAGCGTAGTCAACGGAAGCAGAAAGAGAGAGCCAGTTTCTTCAAAGATCCCTTCAAGCATGCCAGACAACTGCTGGAGGAGAAGAAATCCGGGAAGCTCGAGACTACCAGGGAGCAAATGGAACAGCATGTTGACAGATAACACGGGCTGAGGGCTGAATAGATGTCACAAAAAAATGAAACATTGTTGATGTCACTAACATGAATGATATGAACCTGTAACGTGTATTAACAACTGAATGCGATGATGCAATGATAGTTTGAGATAATCGCTATGTCACACAAAACTGGTATGTCACACAACACTAGTCTGAAATGTCTTTGGTGTAAGTGTCAACTTCATTAGCGTTTAAACATGCCCCATAATTGGTTAATAAACTTGTGAACCAGAAGCCAGCACAAGCACAACACACACACATACATCCATTTACGGTAACACAGTTGCGCACACACAGCACACACTCATTTGCCATGGCACACATACTTAGATGGAGTACGGGAGTAAGTATTTTGGCCTGTCACTATGAGGTGGCAAGAAATGTGGTTTTGACATGTCACCATGAGATTGCAAGAAACGTGGTTTTGACATAACATGTATTTTATTTGAGTGTGGTTTGGGTTTTATGTTCATATTAATCAGTATTGGTGTGGTGTATTATGAGCAAAAAACTTTGAAGGGATTTTATTCACAAATAGGAAGTACAGTTTATTTTAAAATCAATGTTTTGTCAGCATAAAAAACTAGACCCTGTCAACGAATGTGTTCTGCAAAACTGTTAAGGTCACAAGTTAAGAGGAACTGAAAAAGCAGTTGTAATCACTAGTCTTTTAGAACTCAGCAGTTCATCATACCACACTGGACATTTTGAACTCAACAGTTGAACTCAACTTTGGTACAGACTGACTGGAACGCACTCATCTGTGCTTAGTCATGCTATGTTCAGCATTCCGAGGTGATAAATTAGCCGGGACAAAACGAAACGGCGCGCGTGCAAAAAAGGGCAAGGCTCCCTCTGACGAGGAGTGCAGTTGGCTCTGTGCCCCATTTACCCCCATATGCTGAATGAGGAAGTAATTCTAACAATCAAAATAAGAGTAAATTGTGGTAGACACATTGTCTTGATTGGCTGTTAGAAGATAATAGTTACCCCTTGTTTTGATCAGTTTTATTAAAATTAAACAGCCGGGATAGTAAATGGTAAACTTCCTCAATTATCTTCTTTGAGCTACTAGTTTAGCTCAAAGATAATTAGGCCCAGGTGGTTCATCACAGAATAGCTACCTGTCGTGACCACCCAGCAAAGGGATAATTCTTTTTCAAAGCTTTTGCCCTTCTTTCTGGTTTTGGATTTTTATTTTTTATTTTTTATTTTTTATTTTCTTGTTTCTTCAATTGATGATCTGGAGTAAGGAGCAACAAATTGTGAGTACATGTGATTCTGTTTGGTTTGAATTTATGGTGTGAATCATTACCTCTTGTCATTAATCAACATATATTCCTTATTGCACAAATTTTGCCTTGCTATTGGTTTGAACACTGATCAAGTAATAAATCAAGAAAGACAAGATGTGGTTCAGAGTTTTCATGTGTGTTGTCACATTAATCATTGATTTCTTAAACCCTACCTTCACTTTCCTGCTTTAACACTTTTCTCTCACTATTTGAGTCATACTTAGAGATACCTTATTGAATAGATAATAGTTCCATCTACATGTTGGCTGCGTTCCCAAAATTCCTGAAAGGTTATTTCGGCTTACATAAACAAATAAAACAAGCCCTTACGGTTCTAACAAGGACAGTAAAACATATTTAGGTCATTCTAAGTGCAACCGATCATAAGGAAAGGAGCCGCTGTAAAAAGAGTGTGATTAGATTTATATCCTTAAATCATCAAAGGTTACTCTTTAAGGGTGTTAATCTAATGGAAGCCGGGGCTGACACTCTAAAACTGGGGCGGTGAGAACCTAAACGAATCCTTTTCGACGCCAGCTTGAAGCGTCCCCGTCATCTCTGTAAATCCCGTGTTACTACGGTTTGAGATAAAAGGGGGGCCTTAACCCTTTGTAACGGAGAGTTGGCCAGGTAAGCGTGATCAATGTCAAAAGGCAGTACAGTGATCTGCTGAGAAACGTCCCATTAGGTACACCAGGGTACGTGCCTCAGCCTGCGCCACCGACAACTGAGTTCAACATCATGCCCCCGAAACTCAGCGAGTTCAGACAAGCTGTGAAGAAAGCAAGATCATCATCAGCACCAGGCCCCAACAGAATGCCCTACAAGCTTTATAAGAACTGCCACAAGGTACTAGAATTGCTTTGGTACCTAATGAGAAAAATGAGCGAGATCTGCTCATCCGCTGTGAGTAAGATGGATGGAAAAGCCAATTCATACATCAGAAAGTGGCTGGGGCTGCCACGGTGCCTTTCTGAGACGGGCCTCTTTGGGAAGAACGCACTGCAGTTGCCCCTGCAGTCTATCAGTTTGGGCTTCATGCAAGAGAAGTCCAGGCTGGTTCTCGAGCTAAGAGAGTCCACTGATCAGTCAGTGAGGAACGCCAACGCCAAGGTTCCTACTGGCCGAAAGTGGAACGCCCAGTCTGAGGTTGACCAAGCTGTCAGTAGGCTGCATCACCAAGAGATCCTGGGCAGAGTCCAGGCAGGAAGAGCAGGCCTAGGATGGGGAGAAGCACCACGGTTCTGGTCCAAGGAAAACCGCAAGGAGCAAAAGCAGATGGTGGTGGCGGAGGTAGCAAGGATGGAGGAGGAGCGCTACAAGATCAAGGCCGTGTCACAGGGCCGACAAGGAAGCTGGACAACATGGGAGGGAGTTGTCAACCGAAACATCAGTTGGTCCGACCTGTGGAAGATCCCACAGGCAAGGATCAGCTTCCTCATTCGTGCAACTTACGACACGCTTCCCTGTCCTCGTAACCTTCACCATTGGTTCGGCAACGAAGAATATTGCTCACTCTGCAGCGCTCCCAACGCAAGCCTCCAGCACATCTTGTCGGGCTGCAAGACTGCACTCTCTCAGGGACGCTATAGATGGCGCCATGACCAGGTCCTGAGGAAGCTAGCTGAGGTGCTGGAGGGGTGTCGACAGGGCTGCAAAGAATCACCATCGGCAGAGAACCTTACCAGCTTTGTCACAGAAGGGGGGCAAAGGTACACCAGGCCAAGAAACATCATAAGGCCCTTTTCCCCCGGCCATGAGTGGGACATGAGGGTTGACCTCAACAGGCAACTCCGGTTCCCCACAGAGATCACCACTACGTCTCTCCGCCCTGACATCGTAGTATGGTCCACCGAGGCAAAAGTGGTTCACCTCATCGAGCTGACTGTACCAGCAGAGGGAGGGATCGAGGCTGCATTTGAGCACAAGAAGGCCAAGTACTCGGGGCTGGCTGCTGAGTGCCGGGAAGTAGGCTGGAAGACCACCATCTACCCAGTAGAAGTTGGCTGCCGAGGCTATGTGGGGCTGTCTGCCACACGCCTCTTGAGGGAGGCAGGAGTGACTGGAGGGAAGCTCCGGAAGGCAATAAAAGATCTGGCAGAGGAGGCAGAGAAAGGCAGCTTTTGGCTCTGGCTGAGGAGGAAGGACAGGAGCTGGGGAAAGAGCTAACCCCGACGTCAGCTGCAGGGGGTGACAGGGAGACGTCCCTGTCACTGCTCCGCCCCAGGAGACGTTCCAGGATTAAAGGGGCGAAACGTCAATGACTGGTGGTTCCTGGCTGATGACCCTGCAGCTGACCCATGGGCACCGGAGGAGGTGCGACAGGCAGCAATGCCAAGCAGGAAATAACACCAACCTGTATATTAACAGATTTCCAGAATCGATTTAATTCGATTCACAAGGGCCCGATTCAATTCATGATTCACAACGATTTTCGATTCAGTTGAGGAATTCATGCAGCACATATTTTAGACAGTCAAAAGTACCAATGCTGCAAAGAGTAGAAACTTATTGCTCTAATTTAATGCATTATGAAGAATATGAATATTTACATTAGGAATTGAATCCATTGCAGTTACATTAATCTGTTTCATTTAACATGGCCTGATAAAAACAATAAATAATAATTTAAATAAATTACAACCACAGCACAGGCTGTGTAAATAAATTGACAAAAATGGGGGGGTCGATATATTGATACATGGATTTATGTATCGATATTGGGATATGAAAAGGTGTATCGATATGATAGAGATATATCGATATTTCAAACCCAGCCCTACTTACAAGTTATTTTGTTTAATAAAGCAAAACTGACAAATACTCAGATCAGTTCATTTCTACCAGCGGAGGGGTGATGGGGTGTGCGGACGGAGTGTTTTTATCCACAAAACATTTATGCTTAGGGCACCAAAATAGCTAGCGCCGGCCATCAACAATCAACAAATCCATGTTCTGCCATCATTGTGGTGATTAAAGACACTCAACCCCATCTCTGGATTCGCTGCAATCTTTCTAACCGAAGATTTAGGCCAGACGAGTGTAGACCCAGCACACTTTCAATAATATTCCACAACCGTTGTTTTTAACATGCGCATCGAACGTTTTGGAGCATTGTGATTTATGAAGGTGTTCAAATTCACATTTTTCTGTTCACAGTTGAAAGTCCCCTTCAGTACTGGGAATCACAGAAATATACGCGTCCAATTCTATACAAACTTGCTATCTCATATCGATGCACCCCTGCTTCATCAGTACCATGTGAAAGAGTTTTTTTTCCAAAGCAGGTGAAATTCTCTGCAAAAAAAAGAAACCGCCTGAGTCCAAAAACTTCGGAAAAAATAGTTTTTAAATAAAAATGAATAAGCACTTTATCCCTTGTGCCATTTGCTTAGCCAAATATGTAAATTAGGAGTTGATTGTGCAGGGGGAAAACAAAAAAAAAAAAAAAAAAAATGAGCCACGGCTTTGGAAAACTGGGGGACCGTCAAAATGCGAGTGTGCCAACATTTCTCAGCCATTGCATGAGGGAGATAACTATTATAATATCCCTGGAATCGGCGTTAGCCAACCGCGTAACATTAATGTACATTATAAGTGACATTTTTGGACCGATTGGACACTGCATGTATTTTATTGCAATTTCCGTGATTTCTGCATGAAATCCTTCTATGGACATTCCTCGACGGTGCCATGGCCATGAGAAAGATTTCGCACCCCAAATCCACCAGGTGGCGGTAGAGGCCAATTAATGATTTTCCTTGCAAACGCCGCACTGATTCCAGCACGCCATATTCCACACAGACTTATTTCTTCGTGCTTTTTACTGATTGTGCATTCGACAGGATGTTAGTGGATGCGCGTGCACGTTAGTGGGCGCGCGTGCGTGTTCGTGGATGCGCGTACACGCGCGCCACTTATATTTTTGTGCAGAAAAAGGTATTGCGAGCTATTGACTTATGTTTCGTGTTGGGATATGCTGTTTGTTTGTCTGCATGGACGTGGGAAGCACGTTCCCTAGTGGGAGGGGTCGAATGGCAATGCTCTTTGCCGTTGTTATGTCCCCAAAATGAGCCACTGTTAGAGGTGGGCGTCGTTGCAATACAGCGGTTTTCCTCAGTGTGTGAAGGCTGTTATTTAATTTTTTTTTTCTCTTTCTTCACTTCAGAACTTCAGAATTAATAGCGTGCATATTCCACACGCATGCACAGTTCGATCATCCATTTTGAACAGCCGAGCATTGACATTTGCTCTGCCAAGGCTGCAGGGGGCAGGCGTGCCATTGTGGCCAAACGTGCGTGCAACGTGGAGGTGACGTATTTCCCTTCGTGCATTCTTCAAAACATGGCAAGGAGCATGGATCGGTGAAAACAATAAGCAGAAGGGATAAGACAAAACAAAAAAAACGTTTTTTTTTTTCAACTTATGAAGTGTAACATGTAACGGTTGTCGAGATGAATTCCTCGTCGGTTATCTTATCTGGCCGTTGCATTTCTACGTGTGAAAGTGCTAAGCTTCGATTTTTATTCGGCTAGTTTGTATTCACAACAACGTGCTAACGTGCTAAGAGGCTAACGTGCACGAGACATGAGCTTCCTGGATCTAAGGAAAAGAACGGCGATCGGAGACACAAAAAGCTGCAAATGCAAGTTGGCAAGTAAGTACTTCTACAAAATAAACATAAACGAACATATGAGCACGTCCTGGAATGCCGCGGGGGCCGTGTAGCTTCCCAACGGTATGTAGCTCGTCGCTGTGTTGACTTCCGTTCGCCGGATACAATTGGATACAGGCGGTGTAAATTTATCCGAAAAACACACACGATTTCCGGGTAAAGTAAACGGACGGATCGGTGTAATGGAGCTTTTTCTTTCCGTTATTTGTCCGGAACCGTACGTCCTACGGGGAAAATGACACATATCTGACACATATCTGGAACCGTGAGCACAAGAGATACGTGGCTCGTTGAAGTGCGACGCCGGATACGGGGGTGTAAATCGGGCCTTCCTGTACCCGAAAATCAAACACAATTTGCGGCTAAAGTCACGGAGGGTCCCGGTGCCGCTCCGGAGCCCCACAAAAAGTACTTTTTTCCCCAAAGTTTTCTATCAAAGCTACCGTGTTGCCTGATGCTCTAACTATGTCATATGAAAGATTCAAATTTATTTCTTTATTATACATATATACAACACAGTTAATTTTCTTCATAATCTATTATTTGGCTTCTGTTGTCCTATGGCGGGGGGAAATAATAATAATAAATAAATATACTATATTTATGCATAGTTTTGATGCCAATGAACATTTTGGGTGGTTGAAAGAAAAAAAAATGTTAAAAAATGACTTAGTTATCACACCTCAAAGTAGAATTACTTATTTGGCTAAAATGTACTCTTCGAGGGTGTTCTGAGTTAAATTGCCATTGTCAAAAAATTTGGCATGCATTGAAAAAATTGTTGTTATAACTTATTGCCTTATTCGAAGCTCTAATTATGTCATATGAAGTATTAATTTTTTATTTATTTTTTATACATGTATACAGCACAGTTCGTTTTCTTCATAGTCCATTCTTTGGGCTTGTATTGTCCTAAGAGGGGGGAATACATAAAAAAAAAAAAAAAAACTTCATATGTATGGATAGTTCTGATGCCAATGAACATTTTGAGTGGTTGAAATAAAAAAAAATGTTAAAAATTGACTTAGTTATCACACCTCAAAGTAGAATTACTTATTTGGCTAAAATGTACTCTTCGAGGGTGTTCTGAGTTAAATTGCCATTGTCAAAAAATTTGGCATGCATTGAAAAAATTGTTGTTATAACTTATTGCCTTATTCGAAGCTCTAATTATGTCATATGAAGTATTAATTTTTTATTTATTTTTTATACATGTATACAGCACAGTTCGTTTTCTTCATAGTCCATTCTTTGGGCTTGTATTGTCCTAAGAGGGGGGAATACATAAAAAAAAAAAAAAACTTCATATGTATGGATAGTTCTGATGCCAATGAACATTTTGAGTGGTTGAAATAAAAAAAAATGTTAAAAATTGACTTAGTTATCACACCTCAAAGTAGAATTACTTATTTGGCTAAAATGTACTCTTAGAGGGTGTTCTGAGTTAAATTGCCATTGTCAAAAAATTTGGCATGCATTGAAAAAATTGTTGTTATAACTTATTGCCTTATTCGAAGCTCTAATTATGTCATATGAAGTATTAATTTTTTATTTATTTTTTATACATGTATACAGCACAGTTCGTTTTCTTCATAGTCCATTCTTTGGGCTTGTATTGTCCTAAGAGGGGGGAATACATAAAAAAAAAAAAAAAAACTTCATATGTATGGATAGTTCTGATGCCAATGAACATTTTGAGTGGTTGAAATAAAAAAAAATGTTAAAAATTGACTTAGTTATCACACCTCAAAGTAGAATTACTTATTTGGCTAAAATGTACTCTTAGAGGGTGTCACTGATTCCAAGGCACAAGGGTTATTTTACCTCATTTCACATTTTCACTTGTTGCATAAGCACAAACATAGACAAAGTAACACAGAACAATTCATGTTAAAACACCCTTCAAATATATATTCTTTTGTATTTAGAGCATGATTTACACCCCACCATTTTATTGCATGCACCAAGCATGTTATACATTTTTCTCCACATGATGGCGTAGTCGAGGAAATGAATCATCTGGAAGCCCCGACGTGTGTGTGAAGTAGTGATGTGCTTCTCGGGTCGAATCCCTGAAGCGTGTGCCGAGTAATGCAGATGAGTGGTTCATGAACGGCGTGTCAATGCGTGTGTTGATGACGTACGTGGTGACGTTTGAAGCCCCACGAAGCAGGTGTACCACGTGACTGATTCAGGAAATGAGTCGCTAGGTTTGAGTGTATTTCGAAATAAAAGCGGCAAAGAAACGCTATGGATTCCCCTTCACTTTTTGTGTCGGGTCCCTTCTTGCGCTACTTTTTTTTGCTTTTGGCATTCGATTTGACGAGCTTCTTTTTGCGATGGAACCAGCAAGAAAGAGATTTTCCCTTGTTTAGGAGCACTTTGAGCAGATCTCACCTCAGAAGGTAATGCACTGTAATTACGGTACTATTTTAACAGATTCCAATAATAAAATAAAATAAAATGTGACAACACATAAAATTCACATTTTTCTGTTCACAGTTGAAAGTCCCCTTCAGTACTGGGAATCACAGAAATATACGCGTCCAATTCTATACAAACTTGCTATCTCATATCGATGCACCCCTGCTTCATCAGTACCATGTGAAAGAGTTTTTTTCCAAAGCAGGTGAAATTCTCTGCAAAAAAAAGAAACCGCCTGAGTCCAAAAACTTCGGAAAAAAATAGTTTTTAAATAAAAATGAATAAGCACTTTATTTTACCTCCTTATTTCACATTTTCACTTGTTGCATAAGCACAAACATAGACAAAGTAACACAGAACAATTCATGTTAAAACACTCTTCAAATATATATTCTTTTGTATTTAGAGCATGATTTACACCCCACCATTTTATTGCATGCACCAAGCATGTTATACATTTTTCTGTCCACATGATGGCGTAGTCGAGGAAATGAATCATCTTGAAGCCCCTACGTGTGTGTGAAGCATTTCACTGCAGGGTTTCACTGCTTTACGGGGCTTCATTTTGCCATCACTAGTGTGAAGCATTTCACTGCAGGGCTTCACTGCTTTACGGGCCTTCATTTTGCCATCACTAGTCAGATTGTTCTTGTATGTTTTGTGCACGTGGTTCACCTCGACCCAATAGACGGTAATAAACTGAACTCACTCTCATTGCAAGTGTCAGAAGTCCAGCACAAAAATTAGCTTCCCTATTTTTTTTTAACAAGTTAATCAGGGGATAGCGCGAACGCAGTCCCCCACTACCACAAATTATGCAGTCGAGATTCCCACATTTGGGGAAATCGCAGGGGTCAGCACAACCGGAGTGCAATGGCTGAGCCTCACCCTGGGGGAACCACCTTCTTGATCATGGTATCTCCCCCTGCCAGGTAAGTATGAGTTGGATACGACGCCAGCGCGATTGTCATTCACGCGCAGACTATGTGAAGTGACGGTTTCCTAACACGTGAAATTGTGAACCATACAAGGACGTTTCTGAAGAATAAAGTAAGTCCTCATCACTGTCTGCTGGTCGTAACAATTAGCCCAGCTAACAGCAGAAAGTCCCATATTATATTGTTTAATAATTACTCTACAATGCATGATGTGATTTTCCTGGCTGAGCGATGAAGCGGGTTTTTGGAGGGAACTTTATACTTCAATTCACGCTAACGTAGGAGTTAAAAGATCATTCACTTATGGTTGTCAGTGGATGATGATAATAATCATCATCCACCTATGTAGGAAACGATGAGTAGCGAGAGTCTAAAAATCTTATAAAAGTAAATATGGATTTAATATTGGGAAGATGAAACATCTCAGTCAATGTGCATCATTTAAGACTAGTTTAAACTGAGAGTAATGAACAGAAAGTGAAGATATTTACTGACAGAAATAACATTTCAAGTCTAATGATGACTTTAACTTTGACACAGTATTGTATTCCTTTCATATCTGTCCATCTCCTCGGGTCTAAGCTCCACCCCCCTTTCCATGAAACCTCGTGACGCCCCTGACTGTACGCAAATTCACTAACTAACACATGAATTTCTATTTGAGTATTTTAAGTTTGAGTCGACAGTCAATTGCTTCCCATAATGCATAGCGGCACCGACACATTACGGCATTTCGAGAGATAATAATTAACATAACATTAAACTGCGCCCATTCGCACGGTAAAACATGCAACGTTTCAAATTGGAATAAAACTGACAAATTATCCGACTACATCAAAACAATAAACATAACTTTCTTGACCGCGTAGTCCACACAAGGGTCACGGGAGTGCTGGAGCCTATCTCAGCTGGCTGTGGGCAGTAGGCGGGGAAACACCCTGGACGAACAACCATGCACACTCACAAGCACACCTCGGGACAATTTGGAACGCCCAATTAACCTGCCATGCATGTCTTTGGAATGTGGGAGGAGACCGGAGTACCCGGAGAAGACCCACGCGGGCACGGAGAGAACATGCAAATTCCACCCAGGAAGGCCATAGAAGTGGCGCACTAAATTGACGGAGATAATACTTGCTGGTGTAGGTACTTTCTGTTGAACAAATGTTTTTACTTTCACCTTGTCAGGGGTGTCAACTTCCGCTTACCCGCAGGACTTAAATCGGGAAATATGTCCTGATCGACTCTCCAATTAAAGGGTTAGAAATTCCCCTTTTTCCTCACCAGCTCTAAGGCGTCAGCGTGAGGAGACGGGAATTAAATAAGCCGATATATCAAAGTGGATTCACCTAGGTTTGTTCACTGTCATCTTATCATGAGGCCAATCCGTTTTCATACACCTATCAATCCTGAGTGAGTAACCACACACACAGAGCCCAGGAATGCTAGCATGTACACCTCACTTCATTGGCAGCTCCACTTCTCTGAGTTGTTTGCATTTGTTATTGACCTAGTAATTTAATAATCCTTGTTAGGATCATACGGATTTGTTACATATCAAGCAGGAGTATTTGACTTATATTAATACAGATGGAAGCATTGGTTAGAGGTTATTCAAATGCACTTACCTTCTTCCAGACGTCCGTTACTGTTGTCCGTCTTGGAAAAAATAATGAGGTGGACTCAAAATGTCCAAAATAAATAAAATAAAATCAAAAAAATAATGAGGGCTCATCAAACGTCCCAAATAAAATCATAATCAAACATTAAGGTCTTATAAAACGACCAAAGAATAAAAATAAAATCATAAACAAATGTGAAGGTCTTATAGAACGACCTCAAATAAATAAAATAAAATCACAAACAAATGAGAAGGTCTTATAGAACGACCTCCTTATAAAAATAAAATCATAAACAAATGAAAGGGACTTATTAAAACGTCCAAAAATAAATATAATAAAATCAAAACAATATGAGACAAGATAGTAGAATGATTAATACGAACCTTGTCTTTTAAATAATTTTATTAACAATAATAAGACAACCAATATAAATCAAAAATCACATTTAATGATAAAACTTTAAATCAATCAAAATAAAATAAAATAAAATAAAATAAAATAAAATAAAACAGGAGATTAAAAATAGTATAACCTTTTACAATAAGCTTTACAAGATTGATCATTCCTCGGAAAAGCTTAAGACCTGATTGACAATAAGATGTTTTTGGCAAAAATAATTTTGAAGATATGAGAGTGTATTAAATGGCCCCCACCCTAACACGCGATTAGTCATTCATATCTTCCTATTATACATCATTATTGCTAAAAGATTTGTACATTACCAATCATTGAAGAAAGGGTCCAACCACGGCTTAATCCCAGTCCTTCGTAAAAATCCAAAGTCCAGGCAGGCAGTTATATTCCATCTTCGAGAATGCACTCTGTACAGACACATCGCAGGGTGAAAAGGGGGCCTAGCTCAGAGTTGGTGACGGCCTTTTATACTCTTGGGCCACACCACTGACTCCTTCCGGTGAATGTCTCTCCGCGCACCTTCTCATATCAAAGCGCACTTGCTGGAACTCATTTTCAGTAATCTTCCACCGACGGGCCATGAAGATGAGTCATGATGAGGTCATACATTCCTTACAAATGTGTCATGGATACACAGCGTTGCATGATGAGTCATACATGAAAATATGTCAAGGTCTTCAGCTCTATTCGACAAATGATGAACGTTAAAATAAATAAAATCATATATATATTAATTAAGCAAGCATGAATAACATATATATACCTGACATGTTAAATCCCAAATTCTCTCAGCTTGAACTTAACAGGTTAATTCTAATCTCTGTTGCACATCTTGTATATATCTTTGTTAAATCAAACAATACATACGGATAATCTTTTCAATGCAGTTACAGCAATATTATCAGCGATAAAAGACAGTATCGCTTATAAATGAAAGAAAAGAAAAAGAAAGACAGGAAAACTTCATAGTTGGCTTTCAATGTGTTACAAACATTGATCCAAAAATCAGGTTAACAATTATCGAATATAGATTGTGTTGTGTATTATTATTTAATTCAGGATATCATTTATTTATATTTAATTTGTATCTTATATAGAATGTCCGGGCAATGCTGAGTGGGTGGCTTAGTTGTACAGGTTTGGCGGCATCTGGTGGTTACTTTGAGGAATTACACCCAGAGGCCAAAGAATATTTATCAGTCCTGTAGACACCTATTGGTCTCTAACTAAGAATTGAGTCTAGCCCATTAATTTGCTATCTCATTTTACATGATATGGCGTTTCATCTGACCCACTCAATCCACTCAATTCAACACCCCCTCCTAGAGATCAATGGTGTCCAAACTGATCAACCTCAAAAGCCCCCAACTCCAACCAGTCACCTGCATTCAACCCCCTTGTGTCATCCGGCAACGGAGACACCGGGGATTCAGAAGGCAAGGAGTCGGACGGAGGATCAGTAAGAGGAGACCACAGGCCCAGTTCACCCATCATCAGGGAGGGAGATGACCCCGTTCCACCCCCATCCTCGCCTTGCACACCCTCCAGGTCATCAGTGGTCGATGTAACCGTGGGGGAGGGTGATCTCAACAGTGGCACAGCCTTACCAACTGGAACATCCTGTCGGGCGGCTCTGGGTTCCCCAGGCTCGTCAACCCGGTCCAGGAAGGGCGAGGAGGGCGTTACAGGCTCGTAGGGCCACTCATCCTGATTGGATCCGACCTGTCTCAAAGGAGTGGCGGCTACACAGAAGCCAGCCAATGTGTTGAATGTCAAGCGCCGAGCACCGTCAGGCAGGCGCCATATCATGCGCATTAAAGGGAAAGTTCTCCCAATGAATTCACCCTCAACGTTAAAATAATAACGTATCTCTTTCAAGCGACTTTGAACCAAACCTTCCAACTTACTTGAGCCCGCGAAGTCAGCAAAGCCGGGCCATATCCAGGAACCACACTGGATATCAATGGAAAAATCACTGACGAAATTTAGAAAAAGCCCGTCTGGTATGAGCCACATTTCTCTACCCTCATCCACTGCGGGCAAAGGATAGCAGCAGTGTCCATAGAAAGCGTCCCCCACCACCCAAGCGGACGTGAGGAGATCACTTCCACAGAAGACACACCGCGGCTGATCCTGGTTATCCTGTTAAACACACCTCCAAAATTCGACAATTCTTAGACCTGGGGGAAACCTAAAATATTGCGGCTCCCAATATATACATTCTAATCTTAGTCTAAGTTTCCATCCGCATCTACTCCATCAATGCGGAACACCTCTACTACGGGAGAGCGAGGGTGTGGTCGCTCTTCCGAGTAGCGGAACCTCTTGGCGGGAGAGTAAAAAAAAAAATACATAGATAATACCCAAATTACTAAAACCAAGTGGTCGACCAGACATAATCAAAGGAGAATTAAAATTATTCCCCACACTACTAACTTAGTTGTTTGCTATATCCGAGACAACAATAAAAAAGCCATGTTATAAAAATTATCCAATATTCCACTTCATTACTCACGTTTTGAAGGGCGCCTGGTCTTCCAATAATACCTTTACCCAAAGCATTACAAGCCATGGTTAGTTGTTGGTTACTGTTCCGCCAAAAGATTTCAGTGAGAAGTGAGGAAGTCAGGGCTAGGGCGTCTTATTTATAATTGGATCGATCCCGCCCTTTTCTGAAGCCCATCCTCACTTCTCAATAATTTCCCCTTAGTCGGCCCCCCCATTTTTTCTGCAGCTCGTTGGCCAATAACTGAGCTTTAACCTTATTTGGTGAGGTTTTCTCTTTATAATTTCGGTGGGTAGATAATGCCAAGATCCCTCTTTTGATAACTGCAACAGCTATAACTGCTGACAGGACAATTCCTGACACTAGCAGGAACCATAGTCCTACATCACATAACAAACCATACAGCCCTGTACTTATCCCAATAATCGCCGTCCCTGCTACATCTTCTACAACTTCTCCGGCTGTAGTGGCCACAGTTTTTACTACACCTTTTATTGCCAATCCTATTCTCTCATACCAAGTACATACATGTTCCCCCTTATGATCATATTCGTCACTGTGTCCACAATGCAGCCATCTTTCAGCAGGTTCGTGGCATGTGCCAGGGCCATAAATCTTATTAAATCCCAGCCAATCAAACCCTGTAACTATATCCCCTTTACAAAGGGTCTTCCTAAATGCGTGACCTTCTAAGATCTGCATAATAGAGTCAGGAGGCTTGGGGATCATTCTTAATCCTACCATTTTGGATAAGTCATGATCTTTGTCCCATCGCGTACAATATTCTCTACCTGCAGCTTGACTCCGGATCCATTGATTACTGTTATCCTTGATCCATACTGCCCCCTCATAGTTGGCATAATTCTCATCGCGATAACATACATTACAAAAATTCTGAAATCGGGAGACTTTATAACAGGGTATACGTGCTAATACAATTGTGCATTCATTAAAATCTTCCACGGACTCTCCCCCCTTACACAACATTTCCCATGGTCTTGGATTAGCATATAAGGCTGGTTTTTCAATGTCAGGCCAAATATCGTTCTCTTTAGAATACACCGTCGCCATATATTGATATTTAACCCAATAATTCTCCGACTCTCCTAAGCAAGGTATCACATCCTGAACCATCTCATCTTTATTGAGCCCCCACCACGTCTTACTTTCATCTCTCGTGTGTCCTTCTCTCCATGCTTGGAGGACTCCTTTAATCGTTAGGTTTGTGTTCAACCCTGTACAGTTATATATCCAATGAGTCAAAGGTGGCGTTCCTGTCTCCACCAAGGGGCATCGTGGTGAAATTCCACTTATCCACTCCTTCCTATGCAATCTGTTATACATTCTCAATGCTACACATTGGTCAATTTTATCAAAATCCCCTTTTGGGACATTATATAAATCATCCGGTGTAGGAATACGTTGAGCCCACATCCGTGCCCATACTACCTTTAACACATTTATTCCCAAAGTTTTATTAAAGGTTGATTTCAATATATATGTATCTCTTTTCCATATCCATGGAAAGGAATCATTTAGCCATACTTCATATTTCACTTCTATTTCCTCTTGATCTAATGCATTTCCGGCATATAATCTAATAAAGTGACTCAGGATTAACCTTACATCACGCCTAAGCCCTATATCGGAGGGTGTAATTATATTACCCTCATCTGCATAACAAAACATATGATAGGGCTCAAAACAATATTTCATCATATTCCAATCACAATGGCTATTATTATACGACTGGGCCTTTTCTAACATTAACTTGCATCCTGGCCGTCGCGTTATTACTAATTTTTTCTGTGATATTGGTACAGGCTTTTTAAATTTTGCAAACCTACGTAACTTAAAAAATTTAGGTGACCTACCTGACGATGAAGCAGGAGTACCTGGCAAGTAATCAGTGGTCCCGTTGGTCCCTGGCTCCTCGCACCGAAAGGTTATACAGTTCCAACATGGTTCCCCTGCCGGGCGGAATTCGGTACAGGTGTCATTCCGTGGGGCCGCCGGGTAGGTGAAGTCAGGGGCGTCATGGTCTGTCTTCAGCCAGTATCCACCTGTTGCATCTGGCAGTCTTGCACAATATTCGTTGAAGTACCAAGCAGGTTCTTCCTTCCCGATCTGGACCCAGTTTTTTCTGATGATTCTTTGTTCTTGCTTCTCCAGACATAACAAGGTAATATTGACTGTAAAGTCGCTTGTTGTGTTATCGACTCGTAGAATCACTGGATGTGCACACTTGCTTTTTGATTTCGCAGGATATGTCATACTTCTTCTCAAGACCTCTAGGGTTTCATTATAATATGTGCTGTTAAAGGTGCGAAGATAGGAATTTATTACTGCTATCTTCTCCCTTCTCCATTCTACCCCACAGGGTTTTTCCTCGCCAGCACCGCAGGCTCCCTTCTTCCTTCTCCATTCTTCACAAACATGCTTCACTTCCACCTTCCAACACGTCTGATTGGTTATTTTAGTGGTGCCATGCCGTATTTCTACTAGGTCGAGGGGATTAATCGGGGCTGTGCTAGCGATGCTAGATTTTTGTCTCATCGAATAATATATCAAAAATATTACCATGAAACAAAGTGTGATAGTCACCAAAACTCCTCCATACCTCCAATTTTGTCGCTGGCGGTTAATAGCTTTAGGTTGTTCATCAACCGTGTCCGGTGGGTCTTCATTTACTGGAGTCTCATAATGGTTCTCTGTCTTTCTGCGCTTCGGTTGGCGTGTAATTGTTCCTCCATTGTAGTAGACATGCGGCCCTTCTCCTACCTCTAGAGTCATGGGGTGAGGCAAGTTTAGAGTCGCAGGTCGAGGTCCAGGTACTACTAGCTTGCTACAACCTTGCTCTTCCTCCATCTCGTAGCTCCGTTTCATGCTTTCTCCTTTTGGTCTTGTCCTTTAAGGACTGTTGCTTTTTAATATCTCATTAGCTCCTCCTCCTTTTCTTGGGGGTTGGCCTTCCTTACCCAGTTATCTTTTCTATATGCAAAAATTTATTTTCTTTTAAATAGGAGGATTTTTCCAATTTATTGATAATCAATTTTCCTAGCTTTTTTGATCTTTTGACTACTTATCTTCATCATGTCTGGCCCTTCCCTCCATTCCGCCTTTGACCTCGCGGCTGGAGTTTCCAATACTTTACCCATCTCCATCTGTTCCTCCTGGGGAAAAACGGAATGAGGGGCCTTTCTACACTTTCTCACCAATTCCTTCCATCTAGGTGATTTATACTCACATGGATTTGCCTTGTTAAAACTAGGACATCCACGTAGCGACCGATGCACTCGGCGGTCGCCAACTACATGTCCTTCACCGGTACAACCCGGGTATGGACATCCTTGCCACCATTTTTTCTCTGGGCGACTTTTAAGGTCAGATTTTCCCCTGACATGGGTCACTCGCTCTCGCCTGAGCCTTCCCTCACTTAATGAATTTGCATTAAGTTTTTCTAGCTTTTCTGTGGCCACCTGGGCTAATGCCATCATCTTCTCATTACCACTAGGCCTTATTTTTTCACTCTTTTCATCTCTATAGGTTCTACCACTATACATTCTTATCTGTGCACTACTATGGCACTGCCTATAAAAAGTACATTTGGGGTGAAGCCGCTTGGCCTCCTCCTCCGTACTCATCGACACTTCCATTCCCAATGAGTATATACCCTCATAAGGTTTCATGGCCATCATTATTTTTACTTTCAACCAATATATCGGGTCCCCCAAAACCCATCGTCGCGGCATCGCTGGACTCATTTTTACTACTAATGTTTTAGCTTTATATTCCATTCTATCCAATGTAGTCCCTTTTACTATATGACTACCTTCCATAGCGCTAATATTCACTGCTTTCTCTTGCGGGACATCCGGCAATGTTTCCATTGAAATGTCCCCTCGAGCCAAAGCAACATTGATTAGCGTGGGCCAGGGGGTTCTTGGTTCCCCCCCACTTAACACAGGTTCAACGTGAACTAAAGTTGGCACCGCTTCCGAGCCAACAATTAATGGAGCCCAGCCATACTTACCTCCATGCGGTGGCCAGTTATTGTAAAGCAGTGCCTGGAACCTCGGGTCGCGAGTCCTCTCGTTTACTTCCATCGGCCAATAGGTCAGCAACTCGGAACTTAGCGACTTTATCGGGGTTTCTGCTCTAGTTAACTGCCATCCCTCGGCCTCTCCTGCTCTCACTAGTGAACCTTTTCCCATTCTCATCCTACAATGTAGGCAATACAATACCTTCTCTCCATCCCACATACATTTACAATGCTGTGCCTCGGTATTCTCTTGCGGGGCTAAGTCCCACTGAGCATACGCTTTTATCCTAGGTAGGCTTTTTATTCTACAGTATCCACACACCTGTATTTCAAGCACCTTAGCCGGGCCTATTTTACTCAGGTCTGGCTTAAAGCCATCTACCCAATACTTATTGGCTATATTCCACTGTTCCCTCGACTCCTCGTTTCCACTGCAAATTACACAGGTCGAGACAGCCGGTTGCCAACTAAAATCTTCCACTCTATTACTAATATATCCTCTCACTGCATTCATCCAAAGATTAAATGCCTTACCAACCATTATTTCCTTTTCAGTCCTCCGCACGATGACAGCTCCTTTCACCATAACGAGCTTGACAAAGGGCGGAGTGGCTTGTTCCATCTTTTAATTATTTGTCTTACTCCTTAGCTTTAGGCTGAATTAACTGGCATTGGTTTTAGCTGCTCTACCCCTTGGAGTCCCTTCTTTTTTAATCGCACTGTATTTCTGTCTAAAACTTCTTCAATGATGTCAGATTGGTCATACTTTGCTTTTACTGCCTGGCTATCAGATGGACCATGAGATTTTATCCACACTCTCTGTCCTACCTGAAATGGGCACTTTCCCTTCTGAGTGTTTTCTGTACTTTGCATTCGTCCTACCTCAGGAGCGACAAAGGGGCGCTGGTTTAACTCCTCTGAAGGGGACGGTCTATCTGCTCTGCTCCTCCCATTCAAGTCCTTGACCAGCTCCACCAATTTTTCACTCCATTCTTTTCCATTAGCATTTTTCCCGAGCCAACTTTTAACTAGGCCAATGGTTCTTTCAGCCACGCCGTTAGCTTGAGGGGTGTAGGGCGGCGAATAAGTTCTTATTATTCCCCACTTCTGACACCACCTGTCTATTGTAGCGTTTTTGAAATGAGTTCCATTGTCAGTTCTTAACTCTCTCGGTATGCCTAACCACATACAACCCTCTTCCAGCGTTTTTAGTACGCTATTAGCATTCGCATTACGTACCGCTTTTAATCCAAAATGTCCTGACATCGAATCTACAAGCACAACAAGATACTTCTCACCTTTAGTGCCGTTTACTCCCATGGGGCCTGCTACGTCCATGCAAACTGATGCCCATGGAACAGTGCTTTTAATCGTCAATCCGTCCACTCGTTGCCCTCGGCGTCCTGCATTATACTTATTACACAACTCGCAATTTCGTATAACTGAACGGATTTTCTTTTCTGGGATCCAAAGTTCCAGTTTCTCCAGCTCTCTCTTTGTGGGCAAGGCACCTCCATGGCCTAGCGCTCCATGTACGGCCTTAGTAACCTCACACACAAACTCATCTGGGACCACTTTTCCTCCTTTGGGAGTATTGTCCCATTTTTCTGCTCCTACAATTACCAATCTTCTCTCTTGGACGTATTTATCTATTTCATCATTTCCTCTCCAGTGAGCCCCCTCCTTGACGTGGGCTTTCTGGTGAACAACATCGATAGTCATATTTAACCTTAACTCGGCTATTTTCTTCCATAACTCAGCATGAGCAATTTCTTTACTCCTCGCTCCTTCAAACCCATTTTCTTCCCAAATGGATAAATCTTCTCTGAGCGCCTGGGCGCAATAGTGACTATCGGTTATAAGTCTTACTCGACTCACGTGTAATCTTATGGCCTCCAACAATCCTTCTAACACCGCTGTAGCCTCTCCTGCTTGGGCACTACCAGGAGTCTGACCTTTTCGGCGGCATACCTCTTTACCATTGTGTTTCAGGATGAAGCCCCAGTGGGCATTCTGGTCTTCACCCTTTTTAGAACCATCTGTGTATAAAACCCATTCATATGGCTTCTCCTCACCATTTACAGTTTTCGCCTGTTTTTTAGATATGGATTTTGCTGGTCCTATCTCTAGGTCAGGGTCAAGCAGGATATCTTCCCACCTCCCCCATCTCACATTCGTCGCTTTAGTACTTTCTAGTGTGTCTTTACGCAGGTATCGATGTACTTGACTCTGCGTAACAACTTTTATGCCTTGTCCCTGGGCTAGGTCTTTTAATGTTCCCCAATATTTAGCAAGAACTGCTAATTCTCTCTCCTCCTGGGGAAACTTTTTCTCAACATTATTTATAGTGTAAGTCCATAGTGTCACTAAGCCGGCACCTTCATTACTAACACTTACCATTGCATTATCTTCATCACATTGTATCTCGGCAACCAACCTGACTTCCAAGCTTCTCGGTTCGAGGCGTATAGCATTTTTTACTACGTTTTTAAGCCCTTCTAAATTCTCTTGGTCTTTAGCTGACCAAGGCCAATCTTTTGTTTTCTTTTCGTTAGGAATTTTACGCGATCGAGCATAAAGGGGTCTCGCAAATTTCTGATAATACGGAACATGATCTCGAACATAATTACACAGTCCTAATATTTTCTGTAGCTCGTTCTCGGACGTTGGAGGCAAAATCTGTTCTATTTTCTCTCGATACGCTTGCGACAGCCCCAAGTCTTCAGACACTTGGAATCCCAAGTAATCTACCTCAAACCTGGCCAGCTGACACTTCTTAAGATTTAGTTTTAATCCTGCCTCCGTCACTCGTTCGATTACGGCCTGCAGAATCTCCAAATGTTCCTCCTCCGTGTCACTAGCGATGAACACATCATCGATGTAAACTGTGACTGGGAGACCTTCCAAAATATGCAAGACAGCTGATTGAAATACATTCGGGGAGTTCTTATATCCTTGCGGCAACCTCTGCCAAACGTATGCTTTTCCTTTATGCGTAAACGCTGTTTTCCCTTGTGATGCTTTGGCAATTCTTAGGGAAAAGAATCCATTTGCAAGGTCAATACATGATTTATACTTCTTTACTCTTAATGTTTTTAAAGACGCCTGGGGGTTTATGAGGCTCGCTCGGTTAGCCACCGTTCGGCGGTTTAGAGCTTTAAAGTTAATGACTGGCCTCCATCCCCCTCCTACCGCTTCAGGTTTTTTAACAGCTTGAATTGGGCTATTGGTAATAGGGTTTAGCTCTTCACGAATAATGCCAAGTGCTAATAATTCTTTTACAATTACCTCCATTTCGGCCACTGCTCCGGGGTTGAGGGGATATTGCCTCACTGGCGGATGTACCCCCCCAATTATAATATGCACATAATTTGCGCCTAAATCACCGCAATCATTTTTAAAATGTGCGATAGCGGCTTTGTCTAAAATTTCACCTAATTTCTTTTTCCCTTCCAGTGTTAATACACTGTCTTGGATTTGTTGGGCTTTTACGGCAGGTACATCTACTGATTTATACCATTCTTGGTCGGGTATTATTTTTGTAGGGCCTACTTTCACTAATTTCGGTTTTAGTTTTTCCCATCTCTTTTTCGCAACTTGCCTTTTATTTTTAGGCTTTTCCATTTCTTCTGCATCTTTTAATGTCAACAAATTGTATGGTCCTAACACCCACACAATTCCCTTCCAAATTCCTACCGGCATTTTGGCAATCGAGCCATCAGCTACCATTACTTTTAGGTGTCCGATTCGTTTTAAGGCTCTACGGGTCATGGACACCTCGGCCCCTGTGTCTACTAAATAGGGCACTCCCTCCACCTTAGCATAAAGGTTATCCCCTATTCTGTAAACCCCTTCTAGGGTGACCCGTGCCTTTGTTTCCATTATTTCCCAGGCCCCCCGGAGGCTGCAGCCTTGCGAGCCTCGAGGAAGGCCTTCCTTTCTTCTGGGTTCAGTTTGTCAAATTCTTCTTTGGGCATATATGCTGGACCTGGTCTTCGCACTGCTGGCTGTTGTCTTGGTTGGGGCCTCGTCTGCTGTCCTGGCTGGGTGGCCTGTCTCTGATTCCAGTTCGTTCTCTGCTGCTGAGGTCTCACGTAGGGGACAGTCTGAACTGGTTGCTGAGCTCCCTGCTGGACCTGCTGTTCGCTCCCTCGGGTGCGACTAGCGACTGGTCCGGTCCTCCTTTTCTCAGCGTTATGCTTAGTTAGGCGATCCCACTTCTTAACGGAGGCTTCAATTTTCAGCGTCGTGCTATTTGGGGCCATCTTCACAAAGACAGCTTCGTTCCCTCTGTCCTTGACAATCATCCGCAGCACTTTGATATACCTATTTGGAGATATAACTTCCTTAATTTTGTGCCACACATTTAGCAGTGAAACGTCCCTTTTGAGTTGCTCTCTAGCCCTGCTAATATGGGCATCTTCATCCTCATCTTCGCCGTCCACCCATCTTTCGTAGACCTGTTGTGGTGTTTCGTATGGTCCGACAGGGCTAGCGATGATGTACTGAAGCCATAGTTTCTTAGCACCATCTCCTCCTGGGGCGTCTCTAATCATAGGCCATGTCTCAACTAAATACTCTTTAGCTGTCTCTAGCCTACCTTTTTGGCGAACCAGCTCCTTCAAGGTCTTAAATTGTTGCACATCCCCCTCCATGTCATGTGGTTGGGGCACTGGGTTTGGTACTATTGTAGTTGATCCCAGCTGTGTCACATATTGGGACTGTTGGTTCAAAGAGGTTCTTGGGGCAGCTGGTACCGTTACAGTAACCGCTGCTCCATCATTATCAGAACCTGAATTCAGGTCATCGTCGGCTCTCAGCTCACATTTTGCTTTATTATTTATTGCTTTTTTAAGCCTTCTCAACATAAAATCATGTGCCACCGCCACGTAGCCATCCCTGAAATTCTTAGTCAGGTCTTGGTGAATTAATAATGTGGTATATGGCGGGGCCTGTAAAATGTTAATAGCCTCGCGATAAATTATTCGCATAGTTAGAGGCATTTTACTATCTAGCTTATTGAGCCAGGCAGGTGGATAGGGGCGATCTACTTGCCCTGCCTCGGGTACGTAAGCTCTTCGCCCATCCTTTGTCTCGATCCATCCCAGGTTAAGATCTCTAGCTACCCTTGCTGAGGATTGGTACACGTCAAACGTAGGTTGAGGATTTTTCTTTCTTTTACTAACTGGTCTTGTAACTATTTTCGGGTTCTGGCCAGGGTTGCCCGGGTCATCTTCTGATGAGGTTGAGTCTTGGTCTTCGTCAGCGGGGTTAGCGCCAATCACGGTCGAAACAGGAGCTTGCTCTTCATCGTCTTCCTCTTCGCTCCCATCTCCTGGCATCGCTAACGGTCCCATCGGGTTTACATTTCCCATATGCCTTTTTTGCGAAACCTGTGGCAGGGGCACCGGCGTTATGGGGGGTTGTCCCGGAAAGAGCTCCCGTGCTGTTCCAGGGGTAGACGTGACGGGGCTAAAGGTCACCGTTCCCCTTGGGGCCTTGTTTTTTCCCTTTGGGGTTTGTCTGCTCGGTCCCTCTTGCTCTTCGTCTTCCACCTCCCGGGCAGCTTCTGCCTTCCTTCCACTTACCGGGAGAGGCACGGGAGATGTTTTAACTGGGGATGATGACTGGGGTGAGTCCCTGGGTTCTCCGTTTATTGATTGCTGGAGCTGGCGTCGTTCACGATGCATCTGTCTAGTACGGGTTAAAATCTCGTCTGTCACTGATTTAACTCGTTCCTCTCTCTGCTTTTTTGATATTACTATCACAAATTCTACTCCCGATGGTGTTGTTACAGGAGTCTTAGCTCTTAGAGTGAACGCTGCTACTGCTATGGACTCAGCCAGTTGCCACTGCATCTTTCCAGTTTTAATCCAATTTACAGCCATCACTATTCTCTCCGCTCCTTCTCCTAACGCTTTGTCGACCCCCCTCTCCAATGCTTTTGCCATCTCGTCCGCATATTGTGACTGATCGATATTGGGGTTCCACTCTGTCCCTGGCACGTGTATTATCATGCCGTAGGGAGTGTTCCCGCCACTAGTTTTTGCCGCTATTATTGGCCGCTGATTATCTTTTTGTAATTCTTGTTTAACCTCTAATTCATATTCTTGTCCCGCTTCCTGCCTTAAAATGTTTCCAAGCGCTTTACTATGCGGTTTTAGTGATCTATCTGTTATTATCACTATAGCATCCCCCCGTATTTGCCAGGGGCTTCCCACATAGTGGCACAATATTACACCATTCCCGATTGAAACCTTTTTTGTTTCCTCCGGCAGCCCACCCAGGGGCGCCGTTCTTATCAGGGGAGTCATTTTCACACTTTTTCCTGGGCTTTCATTTTCTGATGCTCCTGCATCCTCCTCATGGACACATGAGCCCATATCAACAAAGCCCTCTTCACCAACGGCCTCAGCTGGCCTTTTCCGCATTTTTTGTAACTCTTTCTGCTTTTGATCAAATCCCGACTGCTCCCAGAGGTTGAAGCTTAATGCTTCAGCCCCCTTGGGATTTGCTAATTCCACCCTTATCTGCATTTTATCGGTGAGGGATTTAATCGTAGAGTCCCACTGGACTCCGGTGCTAGTTACTTCCACTACGTTATACACATCCAACAACACAGTCCACCAGTGGACCCAAAGGCCCACCGTCCCAGAGGTGCATCCCTCTTGGGGGTGGTTTACCACTACTGTTGCTATGCCCATTATTTCGGGAAATTCACTCACGAACACTCCTGTTTCCTTCACCGACCTTTCCACCTCAGCTGCGAGGTCGGCAAGACGGATTGAAGGGTTGTTTACTTCCAGGTGCCTTCTTGCTCCTGGTGGCCATCGATCTACACCCTCGCCCAGTAGCATAACCACTACTGGTATATCTGGTTGTTCTAGAGGCTGGGGTGCAGGCATTAACCCTGCTACCCCCTCTGTAGGGCTGGGGGGCTTTCCCCTCCCATTTCTCCCTATTATTCTTTCCATTACTTCACTAGCGTGTTCTATAGCCCGCTTTGCTTTCTTATTGTAGGAGTGGAGCTATCTATTTCCGAAGCCTTCCCCACGCGCTTTGGGTTCAGGGACGTACTTTAGCTCCTGGTTACTCAGCTCCGTACCCATGTACGTTGCCTCTACTGCTATCAGGACTACCGACTTCGAGTTTTTCCTACCTTTACTCGTCGGCGGATGTCCTCTCTCAAACGGTGGGGTGTGTTGTCCTTTTAGGTCGGTTGTAATCCTTCCCGCTTCTCTTCTCCGGGATCTGGATGTCTTCTTGTTCCTGGACACGTCTGCTAGGAACCGAAAAAGGCTGCCTCCACTAGAACATTAGTCTAGTGGAAACTCCTACCTTTCCTCCTTGGTTCTCGACGACTTTCTTCTTGTGCCAATGGACACTCCTGTCAAAACCGAAAAAGGCTGCTTCCACTAGAACATTAGTCTAGTGGAAACTCCTACCTTTTCTCCTTGATTCTCGACGACTTTCTTCTTGTGCCAATGGACACTCCTGTCAAAACCGAAAAAGGCTGCTTCCACTAGAACATTAGTCTAGTGGAAACTCCTACCTTTTCTCCTCGGTTCTCGACGACTTTCTTCTTGTGCCAATGGACACTCCTGTCGGGAAACCGAAAAAAGGCTGCCTCTCTCCAAGCAGCCTCTCAACATTAACTCTAACTGTTCAAGCCCTCCTTCTCTTTGTGGGCGGGCTTGAACCACCCCTTGACTCAGCCCCTCCCTCAGGAATGCGCGGCGCAGCGCGCTCTGCCAAGTACACTATCAGTACCTTCACAGCTGACCAGAGCAGCAGGTCGCTGTTAAAGCCCATTCACTTTGAATGGCCTTCTCACACTCAACCTCTTTTAGAGTGCAAGTCTCATGGGGGAGCCAGTCACCGTTTCATTAACACAAAATAGTACAATCAACTTCGACTCAAAAATCACACTAGATTTTCACAATTAAAGAAGCTCTTTTCCATGAAACACTATTCATCAAAGAGACTATTTTGTGTTAGCTCAGGGTCGTATGACATGACAATTTATCAGCGAGTTTGCTATCAGCTCTAAGCTCTGTGCCCTCCGCTCAGAGCCGCAAGCTTCGCTCACTCGGGTTCCTGTTTTGGGCCTCGATCGATCCCGATTTTGACAAAAATGAGTCAATCGAAGCCCCACGTTATGGGCGCCACATGTCAACTTCCGCTTACCCGCAGGACTTAAATCGGGAAATATGTCCTGATCGACTCTCCAATTAAAGGGTTAGAAATTCCCCTTTTTCCTCACCAGCTCTAAGGCGTCAGCGTGAGGAGACGGGAATTAAATAAGCCGATATATCAAAGTGGATTCACCTAGGTTTGTTCACTGTCATCTTATCATGAGGCCAATCCGTTTTCATACACCTATCAATCCTGAGTGAGTAACCACACACACAGAGCCCAGGAATGCTAGCATGTACACCTCACTTCATTGGCAGCTCCACTTCTCTGAGTTGTTTGCATTTGTTATTGACCTAGTAATTTAATAATCCTTGTTAGGATCATACGGATTTGTTACATATCAAGCAGGAGTATTTGACTTATATTAATACAGATGGAAGCATTGGTTAGAGGTTATTCAAATGCACTTACCTTCTTCCAGACGTCCGTTACTGTTGTCCGTCTTGGAAAAAATAATGAGGTGGACTCAAAATGTCCAAAATAAATAAAATAAAATCAAAAAAATAATGAGGGCTCATCAAACGTCCCAAATAAAATCATAATCAAACATTAAGGTCTTATAAAACGACCAAAGAATAAAAATAAAATCATAAACAAATGTGAAGGTCTTATAGAACGACCTCAAATAAATAAAATAAAATCACAAACAAATGAGAAGGTCTTATAGAACGACCTCCTTATAAAAATAAAATCATAAACAAATGAAAGGGACTTATTAAAACGTCCAAAAATAAATATAATAAAATCAAAACAATATGAGACAAGATAGTAGAATGATTAATACGAACCTTGTCTTTTAAATAATTTTATTAACAATAATAAGACAACCAATATAAATCAAAAATCACATTTAATGATAAAACTTTAAATCAATCAAAATAAAATAAAATAAAATAAAACAGGAGATTAAAAATAGTATAACCTTTTACAATAAGCTTTACAAGATTGATCATTCCTCGGAAAAGCTTAAGACCTGATTGACAATAAGATGTTTTTGGCAAAAATAATTTTGAAGATATGAGAGTGTATTAAATGGCCCCCACCCTAACACGCGATTAGTCATTCATATCTTCCTATTATACATCATTATTGCTAAAAGATTTGTACATTACCAATCATTGAAGAAAGGGTCCAACCACGGCTTAATCCCAGTCCTTCGTAAAAATCCAAAGTCCAGGCAGGCAGTTATATTCCATCTTCGAGAATGCACTCTGTACAGACACATCGCAGGGTGAAAAGGGGGCCTAGCTCAGAGTTGGTGACGGCCTTTTATACTCTTGGGCCACACCACTGACTCCTTCCGGTGAATGTCTCTCCGCGCACCTTCTCATATCAAAGCGCACTTGCTGGAACTCATTTTCAGTAATCTTCCACCGACGGGCCATGAAGATGAGTCATGATGAGGTCATACATTCCTTACAAATGTGTCATGGATACACAGCGTTGCATGATGAGTCATACATGAAAATATGTCAAGGTCTTCAGCTCTATTCGACAAATGATGAACGTTAAAATAAATAAAATCATATATATATTAATTAAGCAAGCATGAATAACATATATATACCTGACATGTTAAATCCCAAATTCTCTCAGCTTGAACTTAACAGGTTAATTCTAATCTCTGTTGCACATCTTGTATATATCTTTGTTAAATCAAACAATACATACGGATAATCTTTTCAATGCAGTTACAGCAATATTATCAGCGATAAAAGACAGTATCGCTTATAAATGAAAGAAAAGAAAAAGAAAGACAGGAAAACTTCATAGTTGGCTTTCAATGTGTTACAAACATTGATCCAAAAATCAGGTTAACAATTATCGAATATAGATTGTGTTGTGTATTATTATTTAATTCAGGATATCATTTATTTATATTTAATTTGTATCTTATATAGAATGTCCGGGCAATGCTGAGTGGGTGGCTTAGTTGTACAGGTTTGGCGGCATCTGGTGGTTACTTTGAGGAATTACACCCAGAGGCCAAAGAATATTTATCAGTCCTGTAGACACCTATTGGTCTCTAACTAAGAATTGAGTCTAGCCCATTAATTTGCTATCTCATTTTACATGATATGGCGTTTCATCTGACCCACTCAATCCACTCAATTCAACAGGGGGTGCACCATTCCTGGAGATACTGCAATACCAGGTCGATGCGTGGAGTGGACGGAGCAAGCCCCTATTCCATCTCCCTGTTGCAAAAATCAATTTAATATATGGTCCCCGAATAGGGGACATATCAGATATTAAACTGATAAGAACAGAAACTACACTTGATCTTAGCCAAAAGGCCGAGAAGCGATACCAACACAGTGAAAGGGGCGAGGTCTTAATTCCAGAGACTACAACCTTAAGTTACGGTTGCACACATCGCCTCATCATAATGGTCACATGCCGACACGCCAAACAACTATACTCAGATAATAATGAAGTTCCGTAAACTGTTTTTTTTTCAACCTGCACATCAATCGAATGCTTTCAGATCTTCGTGTGTTGTATGTTTTGTGTCACGTGGTTCACGTGGGACCAATAGAATGCTGCGATAAACTTACCTCTTGATGTTGTACTTGATGCCTGAGGGAATTATTATTATTTTTTTTAACTATGAAAAAAATATCAATTTGCAAGAGCAATCGGTTGTTGGTTTAATGCTGTGGCCGACAGTAGAGAGCTGTTTGATCAACATTTTCTCGAAAAGACAATCACGTGACCTGCCCACTGATCTATATATATGACTGGATAGCCGATAAGCCAAGAATTTTGAGGTCGCGAGGCCGAAGAAATGTTTCTCGGCATACGATACTATACATGTACAGTATCAAAATTGGAGAACATTTGAAACAGTACTAAGTAAGAAACAGCATGATTTATGGTGTGTTAAATGAATTAAACATAAAACGAAAAAAGAGGACTTCAGACATTTTACAACTTGCCTTAATTACATGTATAAATTACATGATTAATCAAAGCAGCAGTACATCACTGTCCAATTTTTAATTTATTTTTTAACTTGTTATATTTATTTTTTTTAAACTTGTTAAAATATAGTGAGCACCCGGTACAAATCCCTCACCCCGCCTCCGGTCTCTACGAGCTGTATATATCTCATCTGTACGAATACCGTGTAGTTTACAGTTGTCTTCTCGCGAGATGGCAGTAACAAGATGGCCGCCCTGTGACTTCAACGGCTTGCATTGGCGTGGATGGGCTATCGCAGGGCCGGCCCTACATGATTTGGTACCCTAGGCGAAAATGTACATGGTAGCCCCCCCCCAATCCTATAAAAAAAACAACACACAAAAAAAATTATAGATGTATTATATTTAATAGCACACCACACAATAAATACCAAATTCCACAAACAAATAAAAATAAGAAAAATAACAGAAGTACAATGCAATGCAACTTTTTATTGCAATTTTTGCAAAATGACAGTATTTAAAACCTCAAAATGTTTTCACTATGTACATTAATAATTGTGTAAGATACAAAAAAATAGTAAATGTATCAATATACAAACTTTGATATATCATAAAACTTTGGCAATAAGGTGATTCACAGATAATGTGAATAGTGTGCAAAAAAACTTCACTAAATAACTTAGGAACATAATGGCAAATACTTAAAATAGTGCACGCCGGGACCTCCTTGCAGCAAAGGCATCAATTGGTGCGTCAAAGGATAGCTGCCTGGATACTTCTTGATTGATGCTGATAAGTGCCACTCTAGTTAGCCGTTCTTGTGACATGGTAGACCTTAAATAGTTTTTTATTAGTTTAAGCTTGGAAAAGCATCTCTCAGCTGATGCTACAGTCACTGGTATGGTAGCAGCCACTCTGAGTGCTACCCACATGTTGGGATAGATTTCTCTAAGTTTTTTCTCCTCGAGAAAAACTAAAAGTTCCATGCTTGACATATTGGATTTTGGCCAGGTAAGAAATGACTGCATCTCTGCTAAGTTTTTTTTTTTTTTTTTTTTTTTTAATTTATTAGAGTACATATTGCACAAATAAGTAGACCCCGAGAAAAAGGCTTGTTAATTCCAGGCCGAGCAGACATGTTGCTCCCCATAACAGTCATGGAGCTCATAGAAAATACTAGATGTAGTCATTTTTGTTGTGGGTTGCTTTTTTTTATTTTTTTTGCATTAGTTAATTTGATTAAATTTAAGATTTTGTAATCTATGCATCCTATTACAACCTTACTTTCATGTTGTGAGTCAAGTGCGTATTCTACAGAAAACATTTTGTCAATATTTTGGAAATTATTCTTATGTTTATTGAGATATTGAACATCCATCCATCCATCCATTTTCTTGACCGCTTATTCCTCACAAGGGTCGCGGGGAGATATTGAACAAAATCTTTACATTTTTCAAAGGTGGTATACTCATATATGCTGAGCACTGTACATGATGCAGCAATAGCTGATATAACTGAAATAGTCACCTGGATCTAGAAGATCGAGCTTTGTGTCACTCAAAAGTACTGCTGATTGGTGCTTGACTGGCTGTTGCTTCAGCTGTACATTAAACAAAATACATCACTTCAAATTATTTTGGTGTTAAAGCAGGGAAAACAAATCCATTTGCATTATGATAGAATACAATGTCAGAAATTATGGCTGTTTGTATTAAATGCACCATCCATGCACTTACATTCAGTAGCCTTTGGTGAAGATGACACTGAAGGATTGTTTACCACAGCTTCTGCAGGTGCTTGTTGTGGCTGCAAATATTTTCTCAGCGCATCTAGTTAAAAAAAAAAAGTGCATTTACTATATCGATGTTTACATTAAACCAGCACATAATTCTTATTTTCAATGAATTAATAAATTAATGTGGTTATGTGAAACAATGACTTGTGCAAATCCATTTGCAGGTATCTGGACTTGCTGGCTGTTTTAGTTTAAACTCAGCAAGCGTTGCCCCACTCTTGTGTGCAAAGTAGCTACTAGCATGGATGTAATGGTGCAGTAAACAAGTTACAAGCAAGCTAAGAAGCTAACGCTATTTTCGTGTTTATTTTATAAACAATGATGATTGACTGACATACATACCTCTACCCTGGGCCCGTTTTTCCTCCTCCTCCTTTCGCCGCTTTCTTAATGCAGCACTTGAAGGCTTGGACCTTTTCATTGTTGTCGATGTCAATGTATAAACAACACAAGTGTGCCAACCATCTATCTATCTTTCTAAAGTGCTGCCACTACATTCTGAGATGATATACGACCGCTCCCCCTACCTTTCATTCATTGTAAGCGGCAGCAGCGGGTCAGGTTCAGGGCGCCAGGACAGCAGGTCGTGAACTCACAGTCATTTATTTGAAATAGAAGTAATAAGAAAAAAAATGGAACTCAATAAAATATATTTGCTATATAACATTTTATGCTATAAAACACGAGAGGGGGGGAGGGCTTTTTGTGTTTGTGTTTTTTAAATTTTATTTTTTTTCCTTTCTGCAATTTGGCGCCCCCTCCACAAGATGGCGCCCTAGGCGACCGCCTAGCTCGCCTGTAGCCTGGGCCGGCCCTGCCAATTGCTATCATCCTCTCAGAGAAGTGTTCAGTAAGACCAAGGCCATGTCACTTCCCCCACATCGATCCTATGACTGTGCGATTGAGTTGATTCCTGGATCTACCATTCCCAAGGGGAGATTGTACTCGGTTTCGGGTCCCGAACGCAAGGCCCTAAACGAGTACATAGACACTTCTTTGAAAGCCGGACTTATCCGGCCATCGTCATCGCCAGCTGGAGCTGTTTTTTTCTTTGTGGGCAAAAAGGATGGCTCTTTACGCCCTTGTATTGACTACAGCCCCCTGAATGAAATCACAGTCAAGAATCGATATCCTCTGCCCTTGATGTCATCAGTATTCGACCAGCTACAGCAAGCCAAGGTATTCACCAAATTGGTTCTCCGCAACGCCTATCATCTCGTCCGTATTCGTGCAGGGGATGAGTGGAAAACCGGCTTCAATACTCCCCGAGGCCACTCCGAATACTTGGTCATGCCATTTGGACTCACTAATGCGCCGGCTGTATTCCAGGCCATGATAAACGATGTGCTCAAGGACTTCATCGACCATTTCGTATATGTTTATCTCGTCGACATTTTGATCTACTCACCGGACTTGAAAACCCACCAGCAATATGTTACCCAAGTCTTGAAACGTCTACTAGAACACCAGCTCAATGTAAAGGCTGAGAAGAGCCTTTTCCATGCAGATACCATCTCATTCCTGGGATTCGTCGTATCTCCTGGCAAAGTCGAGATGGAGTTGGAGAAGGTCAGCGCGGTCAGAGACTGGCCCACACCTGAATCCAGAAAGAAGGTGCAACAGTTCCTGGGCTTCGCCAACTTTTACCGGCGCTTCATCCGCAACTTCAGCTCCATCGCAGCTCCACTCCATGCCTTGACCTACCCACAGCAACGCTTCGCCTAGACCCCGGAAGCCAACACCGCATTCAATGAACTCAAGAAACGTTTCACAGAGGCCCCGATACTCAGAGTTCCCGATCCTACCCGCCAGTTCGTGGTCGAGGTAGTTGCCTCCAATCTGGGTGTCGGGGCCGTACTATCCCAAAGAAGCCAGGAGGATGGAAAGGTGCACCCCTGCGCGTTCTTGTCCCGGAAGCTCTCCAAGGCCGAGCGCAATTACAGCGTTGGAGACCGGGAACTACTGGCGGTCAAGGTCGCCCTTGAGGAGTGGAGACACTGGCTGGAGGGCGCGGAACACCCCTTCATCATTTGGACAGATCACCGCAACTTGGAGTACCTGCGCCAAGCAAAAAGACTGAACCCTAGACAAGCCAGGTGGTCGTTGTTTTTTAACAGATTTTCGTTTTCTCGTTTAACTTACAGACCCGGAAGCAAGAACGTCAAAGCAGATGCTCTGTCTCGAATTCATGACCCTGATTCCACAGCAACCGAACCTGAGCCCATCCTGCCTAAAGACTGCGTAGTAGGAGCAATGTCATGGCAAGTAGAAGAGGAGGTCAAGGAGGCACTCCAAGACACAATTACACCAAAGGAGTGCCCACCACGGCGGCTTTTCGTGCCGGAGGCCCTAAGAGCACAGGTGATCAATTGGGCACACACCTCTCGTCTGTCTTGCCACCCAGGTACTCGCAGGACCCTGTTCGCCGTCGCCCGAAGATTCTGGTGGCCTTCTATGGAGTCCTCGGTACAGGAATATGTAAAGGCCTGCCCAGTCTGTGCCCGAAATAAATCATCGAATCAACCCCGGATGGGCCTCCTTCAGCCTTTGCCGATCCCCTCAAGACCCTGGGCTGAGATTTCAATGGACTTTGTCACTGGACTTCCCACATCACATGGTAAAACCACCATACTTACAGTTGTCGATCGCTTTTAAAAAATGGTCCGCTTTATTCCTTTACCCAAGCTACCCTCCGCCAAGAAAACAGCCGAAATCATGATTGACCAGGTATTCAGGATCCATGGATTCCCGCGACACATTGTGTCGGACCGCGGGCCCCAGTTTGTTTCTCGTTTTTGGAAGGAGTTTTGCAGAGCCATCGGAGCCAAGGCGAACCTAACCTCAGGCTATCACCCAGAGGCCAATGGACAAGCGGAGAGGCTCAACCAACAGCTGGAGACCGGACTTCGATGCTTGGTCTCCCAAAACCCATCCACTTGGAGTAAGAACTTGGTATGGGTCGAACTTGCTCATAACTCCTTACCCACCTCTGCCACAGGAATTACGCCGTTCAAATGTGTTCACGGATACGATCCACCTTACTTCGCAGACCTGGAGGAGGAAGCCTCAGTCCCCTCGGTTCTCGCCATGGTCCGTCGATGTCGCCGAATCTGGTCAGCAGCTCGACTGGCACTACAGCGTCAAGGCGACAGAGTGAAAAGAGCTGCTGACCGGAGGAGGAAGGCCGCACCCCAATACCAGCCAGGACAGAAGGTATGGCTTTCTACTAAGAACCTTCACCTCAAAGTACCTTGTCCAAAGTTGGCCCCAAGATTCGTGGGGCCATTCCCGATCGCCAAGACCATAGGTCCTGCCGCCGTGCGCCTTCGCTTGCCTCGATCCCTCCGCACCCACCCCACCTTCCACGTGAGCCAGGTCAAGCCTGTCCAGGACAGTTCCCTGGTCCCGCCCGAGCCTGCGCCGCCCCCTCCGGAGATGGTGGAGGGGGGCCCAGTGTATAAGGTCAGGAAATTATTGGGCGTCAGGAAGCGGGGCCGGGGACACCAATACCTTGTAGATTGGGAGGGATACGGGCCAGAAGAAAGGCAGTGGGTGCCCGCCCGGTTCATCGTGGACCCCTCCCTCATCGACGATTTTTATGACGAGCACCCTGAGATTCCTGGGCCGTCGAGAGCCGGCCGTTGAGGGGGGGGGGTACTGTCACGCCGCCACCAGAGTGGCGGTTCATGCTTTTGTTTTCACAGTCAGGTTCCCGTTTTATTTTGAAAGTATTAACTCTCCTCTCACCCCAGGTGACTTACCCTTCCTGCAGCTCGCTGATTACCGGTCCACCCCCATGATTACCACCACCTGTTTCCAATCAACCCGGACATAAAAGCCACCTGCATTCTCCCCTCAGTTGCCGAAGTGTCACATCTCAGTGCATGGAAGCGTCCTCACAGTCCTCGTTCCACAGTCCTTGTTTGATGTCTTGCCTTGCCTTGTGCCCTTAGTTTGCCCCTTGTTTTCCTCCCTAGTGGAGCGCCTTTTGTTGTCCCTGTTTTTGAGTGCCCTTTTTGTATCTCCAGTTTGGAGCTCTTTTTGTTCAGCCTTTTTTCCCTCTTTGAGAGGTGTTTTTTGTTTCGAGCTATTAAAGCTACAGCCTTGTTGGCTAACTGTCACTCTGCGTCTGAGTCCTACCTTCTCTCGTCGTGTCAATTATTTTATTGGGATTTTCTTCTCTTTTTTTTTTTTTTTTTTTTCCCTTATCTCTGCTGTTCATCTGTTTATATGTTCAATAAATTAAGAGAAAAAAAAAATTGATGCCTTTGCTGCAAGGAGGTCCCGGCGTGCACTATTAAGTATTTGCCGTTATGTTCCTAAGTTATTTAGTGAAGTTTTTTTGCACACTATTCACATTATCTGTGAATCACCTTATTGCCAAAGTTTTACGATATATCAAAGTTTGTATATTGATACATTTACTATTTTTTGTATCTTACACAATTAATGTACATAGTGAAAACATTTTGAGGTTTTAAATACTGTCATTTTGCAAAAATTGCAACAAAAAGTTGCATTGCATTGTACTTCTGTTATTTTTCTTATTTTTATTTGTTTGTGGAATTTGGTATTTATTGTGTGGTGTGCTATTAAATATAATATATCTATATTTTTGTGTTTAGTTTTTTTTATGGGATTGGGGGGGGGGGGGGCTACCATGTACATTTTCGCCTAGGGTACCAAATCATGTAGAGAACCGCTCTCGAGAACCGGACTTGGCACCACTGTCTTAAACCGTTTGACTGCGTTCATGTTTGTGTGTGTGTGTTCAGATTTTTTTCCATTTGTCAACGATCCTACAAATCTGCCGTTACTGTATTTTCAAACTTTATTTTGTATTCAACCTGATCGGACGCGTGGCGTACGTCGAACCGCCATTACCGAGGGAGCTATAACACTGGAGAAAGGAAAAAAATTCCGGAGTCTTTACGGGGAAAACCCGGCAGCTGTGGTTACCAGGGAAATGTGTTAAAAAAAAAAAAAAAAAAGTCGATGAAATATAAACAATTATTTTACTGGTATTGAATGTACAATAAACAGAATCTGATACATAACATTACAAAATAGTATAGCAGCATGTGCCTGGAAATGGTACTTCATCTGCAGGGCCGGCGCTAGCCATTTTGGTGCCCTCAGCATAAATGTTTTGTGGTGCCCAACCCCCACCCCACCATTCCGTCCGCACACCCCATCACCCCTCCCCTGGTAGAAATGAACTGATCTGAGTATTGTCAGTTTTACTTTATTAAACAAAATAACATAAGTAGGGCTGGGTTTGAAATATCGATATATCGCTATCATATCGATACACCTTTTCATATTCCAATATCGATACATAAAACCATGTATCAATATATCGACCCCCACATTTTTGTCAATTTACACAGCCTGTGCTGTGGTTGTAATTTATTTAAATTATTTATTGTGGGCGGCATGGTGGACGAGTGGTTAACACGTCTGCCTCCCAGTTCGGAGGACTCCGGTTCCAGTCCAGGCTCCGGCCTTCCTGGGTGGAGTTTGCATGTTCTCCCCGTTCCTGCGTGGGTCTTCTCCGGGTACTCCGGTCTCCTCCCACATTCCAAAGACATGCACGGCAGGTTAATTGGGCGCTCCGAATTGTCCCTAGGTGTGCTTGTGAGTGTGGATGGTTGTTCGTCTCTGTGTGCCCTGCGATTGGCTGGCAACCAGTCCAGGACGTCCCCTGCCTACTGCCCAGAGCCAGCTGGGATAAGCGCCAGCACCCCCCGCGACCCTTGTGAGGAATAAGCGGTCGAGAAAATGGATGGATAATATTTTTTTTATCAGGCCATGTTAAATGAAACAGATTAATGTAACTGCAATGGATTCAATTCCTAATGTAAATATTCATATTCTTACTAATGCATTAAATTAGAGCAAGAAGTTTCTACTCTTTGCAACATTGGTACTTTTGACTGTCTAAAATATGTGCTGCATGAATTCTTCAACTGAATCGAAAATTGTTGTGAATCATGAATTGAATCGGGCCCTTGTGAATCGAATTAAATCGATTCTGGAAATCTGAATAGATACCCAGCCCTACTTGTAAGTGTCAATATTGAAGTTTTAAAAATGTTCACAAAAATAAGTGATAAATAATAAGTCTTTCTAAAACTAACAATGACACCAAATACTCAAATAAATAAAGCTAAATGAATTAAAATAAAATTCAATGCCACTATTAACAAATAAACATCTAGAAATAAACAAAGTGCAAGCAAGTTAGTAGAGGCCCTACAGAGGCACATGTCTCCATTTCTGGGCTGCAAAATCGGCTATCAGGTCATCATATGACAGCTTTTGTGCAATTTCCGCATTTATGTTAGGGTATGAAATGCTCCTTGAACATATTGAAGCATTGATCCTGTATTCAGAAATACAAGACAATATTCAGGGATTCTACAATGAAATATGGTTTTGAACCAACCATGGTACAAACATTTTCTAAATTGATTAGGATTATGGTATTGTGCAGGCCTATATTTAAAACACAGGTACATGAAAATTTTAATAATCTACCTTTTTAGAGAAGGACTGATAGGGCACTATGTAAAAATTCTGGACATAATGTTAAAACTATGAATATGAAATGAGGAAATCTTCTTAAGTCTGTGCGTGTTCTCGAGTCGCTCCGGGAGTGACGTCATGCAGCCGACAAATTCGTCCTTCGAAGGACCCAGCCTTGTGAATTTGGACACAGGCTCGTTGAGGTTCACGGAAACACGTGATGTCAACTGCCAGTGCTGTGTGACAGGAAACACTTTTAAAAACAAATATGACTTAAAAATAAAAATAACTAACGAATAATGAAATAGAACAACAAACTAAACATTAGTAAAACTTAAGATGGTTAGTGTTTTAGTTGTGCTAAAATTAGAAACAATTGGTCAGAAGTGAAGACGAAAGTGGCGATCACTTGTTTCTGGTGGAGCGCCACTCTCCCATGGTCTGCAGCTAGACGAGTTATCTGACTTATCTGACTATCTAATGTTAAAACTGAGGCAAAAACAAACAATAAAAATATTCAAAAACTTTATGAACATATATTTTAAATGATTAAAGTTACAGTAAAACATGACAGAGGGGAAAAAAACCTTCCAAAACTTTATGAACACTTTTGTAGAACTAAACTTGAACAGCAAAAAATAATAAAGTACTATGAAACTACAAAACTAGACAATAAACACATTTTAAATAGTAAACTTTGAAGGGGAAAAAATCTTAGAACGAAGAACACTTGCTATTTACAACTATATTTACAATTATTTACAGTAATATTCCCTGTTTTGTCCCTGTTATTATTATTTGCGTTTTGTCTCTGTTATTATTATTTTGGTAATTAATAACATGTTGCTAGACAGTAAGATGTTTGTTTTGGTGTAATTACCTTAGCTTTAAATAAGACGCTGCCCCTTTAAGAGAGAGACTGACACCGCACAAGAAGACTGTGAGCTTCCTGCTCACGTGAGTAAGGATTTATGGAACGAGTAAAGAAGTTGTTGTTGAGTTGTGTCTTGTATTGGGTCCGTGAAAGGCATTCCCTGTAAGTATTTTGCATTTGAGTAAGAGTAAATTAATGTAAAGTTGACCCTTTGGAAACTGTTAATAAGCGCACTATTTTACGTTGTTGAGTGCTCCGTCATGTTTGTTGCCCAAATAAGCAGTGATTAGCATAACATGATTGACTCATGAATATTTTATTTACTTGTTTATTCTGTATTTGTTGCTACAGTTTCACACCTGCCATATAAAGAAAAGGTCTAAACCCATCCTGGCGTCTGAGACTTATTGTGTGGAGGTGTTTAACTACCTGGATAGCAGAAAGGTTCTGTGAGGCCAGTACAGTGAAAAGGGACACCGATTGATGGACTTCTTGCCTCACGCTGCACGTCATACGCTGTATCCTGACCAGCACGGCACACGCAGTATCCTCGAGGTAGTGTAAAGACACGTACATCACATCAACGAAAAAATGGATATCGAAGTGAAATCTTCAGCTTCAAGGAAATCAAGCCGCTCCTCTGCTTCAAGTGCAATTTTAGCAGCTGCCGTTGCACGTGCCAAAGCAGAGGCCGCGCACAAGAAAGCTTTATTTGCAAAGAAAGAATTTGAGCTTAAGGTGGAAAAGGCCAAATTAGAAGCAGAACTTGATGTGTTGGCCAAGGAAAGTGAGGCCGAAGCCGCAGCAGTTGAAGCTGCAATTCTGGAGTCTGCTGCCGCTAGTTTTAACACTACTGGTAGTAAAGGATCAGGACTCCCACCTCTAGAAACGCAAAGCACCCGTGAGCGAACAGAAGAATATGTACAAAGGCATAGTCAAACCAGTGAGCAAGCTGAAGTTTCATCTAGAAATAATCAAGAAGACAGCGGACATTTAGTTCAACCAGGAGATTCACACATGTCACAAGGTGGTCTGCTCACAGCATCAACGGACTACCAGACCCCAAGACCCCCAGAAGATGGTCGTGATCACACCAACTATTCATTTGTCAGAGAGGGAGAACAGCCACGTTCAACAAATCACCAGCAACGCAAAAGTTACGTTTCTCCTGGGCTTACACTGCCCTCTGCTGCTCATTCTCAGTATCACTCCCCTGCAAGATATCGTTCCAGTGACACTAATGAGCTTGCAAAGTATTTAGTAAAAAGCCAGTTATTAACAACAGAACTCGGCAAGTTTGACGACAGGCCAGAAAACTATCTGTCTTGGAAATCGTCTTTTCTCAATGCAATTGGTACACTTGATCTGAAAGCAACAGAAGAAATTGATCTCCTGATAAAGTCACTTGGCCCAGAGTCCAGCAAACATGCACAACGCATTAAAGCGGTAAATATAAGCAAACCAATTGCAGCAGTGGATCTTATATGGGAGAGATTAGAACAAGAATATGGGTCGCCAGAAGCTATGGAGGGCGCTCTATTCGCAAAGCTGGACCAGTTCCCCAAAATAGGGCCGAAAGAAAGCCGAAAACTAAGAGAACTGAGTGATTTGCTGTTGGAGATAAATTCTGCAAAAAATGAAGGATATTTGCATGGTCTCTCATACCTCGACACTGCAAGAGGGATTGCTCCAATTGTGGATAAACTTCCATTTGTGCTACAGGACAAGTGGATGATGGAGGGTTCACGTTACAAGCAGCAGTATAAGGTAACTTTTCCCCCATTTGCATTCTTTCTAGATTTCATTGAAACACAAGCAAAGGCACGCAATGACCCAAGTTTCAATCTACACACGCTGGTCACCACTGGAGTTAAAAAGGACAAGAACGTTGAGAGTCAGAGTACCTATCGCAAAACAGTGTCAGTGCACAAAACTAATGTTACTACCACACCTGATGAAGGACCAGACAAACATTGTCCTGTACATAATAAACCACATGCCTTACAAGATTGCAGAAGCTTCAGAGGGAAGCCATTTGAGGAACGCAAGAGCATATTAAAGCAACACAGAATATGTTTTAAGTGCTGTTCGTCCAACAAGCATGTAGCTCGTAACTGTGATGCAGTAATAAAGTGTTCAGAATGCAACAGTGATAGGCACTCAACAGCCTTGCACTATGACACACCTCATCCCCCCACATCCCCCCAACCTTCAGTTGATCACGGCGGGGAGAGTCGAGAAGGACAGGAGGAAACAGTTGTTTCGAGTTGTACAGAGGTGTGCGGAGAGGGCTTCGCTGGCAAGTCATGCTCTAAAATATGCCTTGTCAACGTTTATCCTGCCAGTGACTCCAGTATGAGAAAAAGAATGTACGCCATGCTGGATGACCAGAGTAATGTTTCGCTCGCACGCTCTGAGTTTTTTGAAATGTTTAAGGTCCAAGGTAATGTAGCACCTTACACCCTCCAAACATGTAGTGGTACGGGCCTTACCGCTGGAAGAAGAGCCTCTGGCTACATGATAGAGTCCATGGATGGCGCTCTTGCTATACCTCTACCCACGTTAATTGAGTGCAACATGATACCGAACAAAAGAGAGGAAATTCCCACTGCAGCAAATGGTCATCGTCACCTTGAAGGCATCGCCTGTAAGGTACCGGCCCTAGACAGCAATGCCGAGATTCTGCTACTCCTCGGACGAGACATTCTAAGAATTCATAAAGTGCGCAGTCAAATCAATGGCCCTCACGATGCACCGTATGCTCAGAGGTTGGACTTGGGATGGGTGATAGTAGGAGATGTATGTTTGGGCAGTACTCATAAACCTCCACAAGTTACCACTCTCAAGACTCACATCTTATCAAATGGGAGGCCCACCCATTTCCCACCATGTGAAAATCAAAGTAGACCCTCATCTGTCAGTTAACAGCGTCACAAATGTGAAAAGCAACACACAAAGTGAGAAAATGGGGAGCAGTGTTTTCTGCCAAACCAACAACGACAACAAGCTTGCACCGTCAATAGAGGACCTGCTTTTCCTTGAAATGATGGACAACGAGTGTTTTCAGGACAAGACACGAAGTTGGGTTGCACCACTGCCATTTCGCCAGCCAAGGGCGTTGTTGCCCAACAATCGCCAATATGCAATCAACCGCCTCCGCTCACTGGAACGCACTCTTAAGAAAAACCCTGAGATGAAGGGTCATCTTATGGAATTTATGCAGAAAATGTTGGACAATGGACATGCAGAGCTCGCACCCCCAGTTCAGGAGGGCAAAGAGTATTGGTACTTACCATATTTTGGAGTGTACCATCCACAAAAGCCGTCACAAATCAGAGTGGTATTCGACTCGAGCGCACAGTTTGAAGGTACATCCCTCAACAACGTACTACTCTCGGGGCCCAACTTAAACAATAGCCTGTTGGGTGTGCTCATGAGATTCAGGAAGCATCCAATCGCAGTAACTGCTGACATCCAGCAGATGTTCTATTGCTTCTTGGTGCGGGAGGACTGCAGGGATGTACTCAGGTTTGTTTGGCACAAAGACAACAATGCACAGATTGAGCTTGTTGACTACAGGATGCGAGTCCACGTGTTTGGCAATAGTCCCTCACCTGCTGTGGCAACTTACCTTTTGAGGAGAGCAGCTGAACTGGGTGAAGCCAAATATGGGAAAGATGTTCGTCAATTCATTGAGCGCGACTTTTATGTGGATGATGCGCTAAAATCTGTCCCGTCTGAACATGAAGCTATTGATCTCCTAAAACGAACACAGTCATTGATGGCAGATTCGAATCTCCGCCTCCTGAAAATTGCATCAAACAAAGTCACAGTAATGGACGCATTTGCAACAGAAGATCGTGCTAAAGATCTTCAGGATTTGGATCTTTTCAAGGATGATCTCCCAGATCAACGCAGCCTTGGCGTGAAGTGGAACATAATGGAGGACTATTTCACGTTCCGCATACCCGATAGTGAGAAACCATACACACGCAGAGGTGTCCTCGCAACTGTCAACAGTGTATTTGACCCACTTGGGTTTTTGTCACCGGTGATCATTCAAGGACGACTTCTTCTAAGAGAGCTGTCACTTCAAACAACAGAATGGGACTCTCCCCTACCAGAGGACATGAAAGAAAGATGGATGACTTGGCAACAGTCCCTACAATGTCTCAGTGAGGTCCATGTTCCCCGTTCATACACCAAGATGTCACTCTGCCAGGCTTGGAGTACTGAACTATGCTTGTTTTCAGACGCATCTATGAAAGCAATATGTGCAGTCGCCTACCTCAAAGTTACAGCTCCCAATGGCACAACAGAGGTTGGATTCGTTCTGGGCAAGGCACGCCTCGCTCCACAGCCAGAGCTTACTGTTCCTAGGCTCGAACTCTGTGCCGCAGTGATGGCAGTTGAAATGGCCGAGGTCATATGTGAAGAGATTGATCACGCAATAGACAAAGTCAGTTTCTACACTGATAGTAAAGTAGTCCTTGGTTATATCCATAACCAGTCCAGGCGCTTTTATGTTTATGTAAACAACCGTGTCCGCCGTATAAGAGAATCAAGCACTCCTGAGCAATGGCATTTTGTTGCAACCAACCAGAATCCTGCTGATCACGGCTCACGTTCAGTCCCAGCTGCTGCGCTGCAAAGCACAACGTGGTTCACGGGGCCATCCTTCCTTCATCGTTCTCCAGAGATCCAGTCGGAGCAACAAGAATTTGACTTGTTGAACCCTGAAAATGACGCAGAGGTACGCCCAGAGGTACAGACACTTTGCACAAGCATCACTAAAGCTGCACTGAGTTCAGATTGTTGGGAGCGTTTCTCCACATGGAAGTCACTTACCAGAGCTGTGTCACACCTTATCCACATTGCACAAAGTTTCTCTCAGGCTACAACCAACACAAAGTGCCGTGGATGGCATATCTGTAAAAGTGCACTCACCCCTGAATTGTTAGAACAAGCAGAGACCGTAATCATTCGAAATGTGCAGCTCAAAACATATGCAGATGAAATACGATGCATCTCTGAGAAACAGAATCTCTCTAAAAGGAGTCCTCTCATAAAGGTCAACCCCATCATCGGCGAAGACGGACTATTGAGGATCTATTGACTATTGAGGTCGTATTGCTCGAGCAGAACTGGGAGTTAAAGAAACAAACCCGATAATCTTGCCAGGCAGGCACCACGTCACAACCCTCTTAGTGCGCCACTACCATGAAAAGGTGAACCATCAAGGCAGGCACTTCACTGAGGGCGCGGTTCGTGAAGGAGGCTTGTGGCTGGTAGGAGCGAAACGATGCATTGGCAAAGTTATTACTACATGTGTGGCATGTAAAAGACTGAGAGGAAAGTTTGAGGTACAAATAATGAGTGACTTGCCCGCTGACAGACTCAAAGTGGAGCCCCCCTTCTCCTATGTGGGTGTGGACATGTTTGGCCCTTGGGAGGTATCAGCAAGACGAACAAGAGGGGGACAAGCAAATAGTAAAAGATGGGCGATACTCTTCACATGTTTATGCACAAGGGCTGTTCATATAGAGGTTGTGGAGGAAATAAGCTCTTCAAGTTTCATCAATGCATTGAGGCGCTTCTTTGCCTTCCGAGGGCCCGCAAAGCAATTACGTTCAGATTGTGGCACTAATTTCATAGGTGCCCATAAGGAAATGACAACAAATGTGTCGGAAGAAAAGGTGCAAAATTACCTGCAGAACCACAGGTGCAAGTGGATCTTCAACCCACCACATTCATCCCATATGGGAGGCGTATGGGAACGGATGATTGGTGTGGCTCGCCGGATACTTGACAACATGCTGATGCAAGCTAGTCATGTTCAACTCACCCATGAGATCCTGACTACCTTCCTTGCCGAAGTAATGGCCATCATAAATGCACGTCCTTTGTTGCCAGTATCATCAGACCCAGAAATGCCTCACATCTTGTCACCAGCGATGCTGCTGACACAAAAAACGCACGCAGCACCTCAAATCTGTGACGTCACTAAGAAGGACATGCTGAAAAGCCACTGGAAACGTGTTCAGTTCCTTGCGGACAACTTCTGGAGCAGATGGCGTAAGGAGTACTTGAATGTCCTTCAGTCTCGACAGAAATGGCACCACAAAACTGCTAACATCAGGGAAGGAGATGTTGTTCTTCTCAAGGATAAACAGACAAGAAGGAATGAGTGGCCAATGGGCGTAATAATCAAGACTGTTCCCAGTGAAGATGGCATCATAAGGAAGGCCGAAGTTAGAGTTGCCTCCCAAGGGACCGTCAAGAATTATTATAGACCAATTTCCGAGATGGTACTGCTATTCTCGGGTGATGTTTAAATTCATGTGGTATCCTTGAGATACCAGGCGGGGAGTGTTTTGTCCCTGTTATTATTATTTGCGTTTTGTCTCTGTTATTATTATTTTGGTAATTAATAACATGTTGCTAGACAGTAAGATGTTTGTTTTGGTGTAATTACCTTAGCTTTAAATAAGACGCTGCCCCTTTAAGAGAGAGACTGACACCGCACAAGAAGACTGTGAGCTTCCTGCTCACGTGAGTAAGGATTTATGGAATGAGTAAAGAAGTTGTTGTTGAGTTGTGTCTTGTATTGGGTCCGTGAAAGGCATTCCCTGTAAGTATTTTGCATTTGAGTAAGAGTAAATTAATGTAAAGTTGACCCTTTGGAAACTGTTAATAAGCGCACTATTTTACGTTGTTGAGTGCTCCGTCATGTTTGTTGCCCAAATAAGCAGTGATTAGCATAACATGATTGACTCATGAATATTTTATTTACTTGTTTATTCTGTATTTGTTGCTACAGTTTCACACCTGCCATATAAAGAAAAGGTCTAAACCCATCCTGGCATCTGAGACTTATTGTGTGGAGGTGTTTAACTACCTGGATAGCAGAAAGGTTCTGTGAGGCCAGTACATTCCCCCTTCTGGGATCATTGGGGCAGTGGGGAATCGCTCCCTCCAGACCTGGAGGGGAACCATCCTTATTTTATTCTGTACGCTACCACATAGAATGGCTCGTCTTCCAATTCCTGAAAAAAACAAAAAACAAAAAAACAAGTACAACACTTTACAAACAATCAATCGATTAGGAGTTTAAATAAGCATGCCCAGAAAACAAAATAAAGGAAAAGTGTGTGTTTTTGTTGTTTTATTTGATTTATTTTATTTTTTTGTGAATGGAAAAGTTGGTATCATAATTGAGATCCACCCTCAGCATATCAACCTGTTACTACCAGGTCAGTAAATTATGGGTTACATCAACCCACTCACTCCTCTGCAACCTAAATAGCCTGCAGAGTGTACAATAGCAATTTTAGGTTTGGATATTATGTCTCAGGACAAAAAGAAAGATTGTGCTAAACCAAAAAACCCAACAAAACGAACAAAAACAAACAAACAAAAAACAAATGTGTAACAGCTAGGGATGTAACAATATCCAAACATCATGATCCGATATTATCACAATATGAAAGTCAAAATATGATAATTATCATGATATTGTGGAGAGGTTGGTGATAGAAAAATAGGTCACAATATTATAAAAAAAAAAAGCGCTCATACTAAAAAGAAACACACGATATTGTGCTTTTGTGTCACGCCGCCACCGGCGTGACAGGCCATGCTCTTATTTTCAGTCATGTTTCCTGTTTTATTTTGAATTTCTGATTCCCTTCTCACCCCAGGTCACTTGCCCTTCCTGCAGTTCACTAATTACCGGTCCCCGCCCATGATCATGTCCACCTGCCACCAATCAACCAAGACAATAAAAGCCACCTGCACTTTCCCCTCAGTGCCGAAGTGTCACAGTCAGTGCATGGAAGCGTCCCACAGTCCTCGAGTCCTTGTTCCTGTTGCCTTGTTGTTTTGCCTTATTTTTGTGCCTTATTCTCCACAGCGGAGCGCCCTTAGTTACCCCTTGTGCCTTGAGCCTTGTTTCCTCCCTAGCGGAGCGCCTTTTGTTGTCCCCTCTACCTTTTGCCTGTTTTTTCCTCCCCAGTGGAGCGTTTTTAGTTCTCCACTTTTTGATTCCCCTTTCTACTCTCAAGTTGAGAGTAGACAGCTGTTGGCCGGAAATAAACCTGCTGCCTTTGCGGCCTACCTTTATCCTGCGTCTGAGTCCTACCTCTCCTCGGCGTGTCACTTTTGTACATTACAGTAATGAAAAATGTAAACACACACACATATATATATATATATATATATATATATATATATATATATATTGAGTGGGATAATATATATATTACTGCTGTAGGACCTTAACCTCCTATGTAACAGTTTGAAAATTTGGCATTTTTGACATTATACTACTGGCAGAAGTACTACATGTAGCTGTTATTTTCAGGATAGACCAATCTAAAGTGTTGAAAAAGACTTGCTCACTTTGACGATGCAACATTAACTATTGAACAAACATTTTCTTTGGGATCGACAGAAAAGTGATGATTTTGGAGGTGTGATGACTCCAATAATATGCTGGTTGAATATTTTTATATATGACTGAATCTGGCAACAGGGTTGTGTACTGTCGCAGATGTTCCCACAACTTGAAATTTATTCTGGTTTCTATACACTGTAAAAAAAATCCCGTTGTTTTTACAGGATAAAACTGGCAGCTGTGGTTACCAGGGAAATTATGTAAAAACTACAGTGAAGAAATGTAGACAACTTTACAGAATAACTTGTTTATTCTACTTGTATTGAATGGACAATACACAGTAACTGCTGCTGAATTTTACTGGGGTTCAATGTATAATAAACACAATTGTATGTAAATTTTACAGAACAAAATAGTATAAAATTAGCATGTGCTTGAAAAATAGTACTTCATTTGTATAGTGCTGTACCTTACAAGGCCCTCAAAGTGCTTTATGTTTTAACTACGCATTTCACAGCATCAGAAACAACTGGACTTAGGTTACCTTGCTTATGGATCTTTAACACCATCAGACTGCACTGAGATCGAACCAACAACCTCAGTAGTGCAAACTGACCACTCTACCACTAACCCCGGGTTTTCACCGGATGCGGTTGCGGTGCGGTTGCGGTGCGGTCCGGCGACGCAAGCAATTCGATTCCATTCATTCGAATGGTGCAGTTTACACCGCTTGCGGGTGCGTTGCGTGTCGACTGCGGAAGGCCTGCGGCGTGCCGCAAGCCTTCCGCAAGGATAGACCTATTTTCTATTTTTGCCGGACGCCGCAGCGGTAGGTCTCCGGCAAATGGCAAGCTAGCACAAAACACATCGAGCGGGACAGGAAGACCGAGGCAGTTTCAAAATAAATTTCCGGTTACCTTTCAGAATAAAACACTCGCCAGCTCCTATTTCGCAAGTTTTTCAGCAAAACGTGACGTGGGCGTCGCCGGGCCATGTGCTCATTCACGGTTTAGACACCAGCGAACATGGACGAGGAGAGATTTATATTGGAGGTGGAAAACCACAAAATAATATATGACACGGCACATCCTTTTTATAAGGACTGTAATGTATTGTGAGTTTGATGTTCGCGATTGCTTGTTGTGCCCGTCTCGCTTGCCGTACTGAGCGGCAGCCGGACGGGGAAGACAGAAATAAAGAGTGGACCCGCACTGACCCGACTCTCGTTATTAATATACTTTACAAGGACAACCAAAAAAAGCATGGAATCTCATAGCAGAAGAAGAAGAAAAGGTTAAATCAAAAGAAGTCCACCTCTCTTTCTGCTTCTCTGTTGAGCACAGACATTCTGTATGTTTGTCGTTGTGAAATGCCACATGATCGCGCGCGCGCGCGGTCCCGCGAGACACGTTGGGAAGTGGGCGGCGACGGAGCTGCCGGACCGCAGCTGTGCGGAGCCGGTGTGGATTGACAAAAAAATTGACCCGTCCGGAGCACGCAGTCAAGACGCACCGCACCGCAACCGCATCCGGTGAAAACCCGGGGTAACCCATGCTAAGCTGTTGCGGCTGAGCTGTCAGTAAATGACTGCTGAATCTACAAGTTTAAAAAGCAATTTCTGACTTCCGGTGGTGCGGTAGACAAGATGGCCGCGTAGTGACTGAGCTCCGGGTATCAGCCGCAAATTAGATAATAATTCAAGAGTCTTATTCATCGAAACGAATTTATTTTGTTGCCATAATGAGTGGGGATAAAAGCAAGAAGAAAGGTTATGGTCTACGACACAATGTTGAGCGAGAAACCGAAGGAGAAGCTGCGCCACGTGATAGCGTAGCGAATCAAAATGGAGCCCCGAAAGGGAACGAAACTCTGGATTCAATTCGCGAAGTGATGAGCGAGGTTATGATATCGGGGATGGCTTCGCTTCAAGCCGAACTCAAAAAAGACCTTGCTGACTTCCGAGCATGTTTTCGAGAAGATATTAAAAAACAAATGGAGGAGCTCACTGCGGAGGTAAACCGGAAGATAAACGAAGTGACAAATCGAGTCGAGGGGACGGTTAAACGTGTCGGAGAAGTGGAGAAAAGTTTAGCCGACATGGAGAAGTGGGACATTGGTGTCAAAGAGACTCTCACCCAACTTCTTACTCACCAACGGGCTCTAAAGGAGAAGGTTGCGGATCTGGAAGGGCGCTCCCGGCGCAAGAATATCCGAATTTACGGTATACCCGAGGACGCTGAGGGTACATCCGCTGTGGCTTTCATTGAAAATTTTCTCAAGTCGGAGCTGGGAACCGAAAGTGACCCGGACTTGGGAATTGAACGCGCACATCGTGCTCTGGCCCCCAAGCCTCCATCGGGTGCCCCCCCTCGTTCCATGGTGGTTCGCTTCCTTCGGTTCTCAGTGAAAGAACAGATTCTTCGAGACGCATGGAGGAAGAAGCTTCGGATTCAAAACAAACCAGTATATTTTGATCACGATTATGCTACGGAAGTACAGAGCAAACGGAAGCAATATATCCCCGTAAAGAAAGCGTTGAAAGACAAGGGCATACGTTTCCAAACCCCCCTAACAAAGATGCGAGTCTTTTTTGACACTGGCACCGTCATGTACAACAACGCGAGGCACGCAGCGGAGGACCTGCGGAGACGAGGATTCGAGGTGGCCGAAATTGCCGGCGGATCAGAAGAGGAAAGCGTCTCAGAGACGCTGGCTCGACTTCTACCTTGGGAGTCTGCCAAGACCCAGCGTGCGGGAGGGAGACAGCGGTTCCGGCAGCAAATTCGGGAGAAGCTGAGTGGGTACCGCAGAATGGGGCTCGAGCCCTCAGCGGGGGATGAATGAGACACCCGATTGGAACTTCCCACTACTGGATAACTACTGTACCGGCGATATGAGAAGGCTGATACATGTGGATTAATGTTCACGCCACAAGACGTTTTTTTTGTGTTTTTTTTCTACAGAGGGCCCCACTTTGTGGCAAGACCCCTCACAATTAGAAGCGATATGTTAGCTTCCCTGTTGGAAGTTCTGTTGTTTGTCTTTGTTTTTTTTTTTCCTTTTTTTTGTTTGGTTTTGTTGGTCCGAGATGTTACAAGTGCAATGTTGCAAAGGTAAGAAAAATGCCTTATCAATTCTATAACATTCTCTCTTTGAATGTAAATGGGTTGAATAATCCCATCAAGAGAAGTAAAATGATAGCTAAAGTAAAAAAGGAGAAAGTCAGTGTAGTTTTTTGGCAGGAAACTCATTTATCTGATGGTGAGCATGATAAATTAAATAAGATGGGCTTTAGAAACTCCTTCTTTTCATCGTATAAAAATGGTAAAAAGAGGGGTGTTGCTATACTGGTGGCAAATAATGTTAAATTTGAGTTTATATCTCAAATCAATGATAAGGAAGGTAGATATGTCTTGGTAAAAGGAAAAATTGACCAAAAAGAAGTGACTTTGCTCAATGTATATGCCCCCCCTAAAAGTGATATATTGTTTTTTAGAAGGGTTTTCGATCTGATTGCAACAGAAGCATATGGGACTCTTATCTGTGCTGGAGATTTTAACATACTTTTGAACCCGCAATGGGATACATCGAATAGAAAAAGAGGAAAGAATTCAACTGAAAAAAAATTTAACAGGATGATGAAAGAACTGGGTTTGATTGATGTCTGGCGGGCCACACAGGGGTCCAACCCAGGGTACACGTTCTATTCTGCACGTCATGCAGCCTATTCTCGACTGGACTATTTTTTTGTGCTTAATAGGGATTTACATAGAATAAGAAATTGTAGAATAGGTCAGCGGGACCTCTCAGATCATACAGGTGTTTATCTGACATTACATTTTGATTGCAAACAACGGAAAACTATGTGGAGACTTAATACTGGGATGCTTAATGACCATGCCTTTATACAGTCAATGGAAAACGACCTTGCCCTGAATATGAAGGATAATGATACAGGGGATGTAGGCCCAAATATCTTATGGGATGCAGCCAAAGCTGTACTTAGGGGGAAGCTAATAGCAAGGATGTCTGCACTGCAAAAGGCAAAAACTGAAAAATTGACTAAATTACAGGAAAAGTTGAGAGATTTGGAGGAAGCAAATATTGTCGGAAAGAACCCCAAAGTGGTATTCGAAATTAGAAATGTCAAACAGGAAATAGATCAAATATTAAGTGAAGAGGTAGAGAAAAATATAAGGTTTATGAAACAACAATACTATGAAGCGGGCCCTAGGGCAACTAGATTGTTAGCATGGAGACTCAAAAAAACAACAGGCTGAAAATACAATTTATAGTATTAGAGATCCGGTAACAAATAAAGTGACTAATTGTCTGGAGGGAATACAAAGTGCATTTGAAACTTATTACAAATCTTTATATTCCCAGGCAAGCCAAAATGATGAACATCCAATAATTGAATTTCTTAATTCATTAGACTTACCTACATTAGGTACAGAAATTAATGAGAACCTTATATCCCCAATAACAAGGGATGAAATAAATGATGCTATTTCAAATTTAAATTCATCCAAATCATGTGGGTTGGATGGTTTCCCCCCGGCATGGTATAAGTTAATGAGAGAACACCTGCTTCCTCTGCTGGAGCCTTGTTTTAATTGTGCCTTAAAGGGGGGCCCCATCCCTCCCTCTTGGAGAGAGGCTTTCATATCAGTGATTCCAAAAGAGGGAAAGGACAAAATGGAATTTAAAGGTTATAGACCGATTAGCGTCCTGAATATTGACTATAAATTGTATGCCACCATTTTAGCAAAAAGACTGCAAAAAGCGATGCCATGGTTAATAGATGAGGATCAAACTGGATTTATAAAAAACAGGCAGACTCAAGACAATATAAGGAAGGCCTTACATTTAATAGAACAAATCCATAAAAATCTAATGGATGCTGTCGTCCTCAGCTAAGATGCGGAAATGGGAGATGGGAGATGGGAATTCTTGTACTTGGTCATGGACAGATTTGTTTTTTGTAGAGAATTCATAGGATGTATACAGGGTCTCTATACCTCCCCTACAGCAAGAATAGAGGTTAATGGAAGTCTGTCTAATTCAATACATTTACAACGTGGATGCCGACAAGGTTGCCCCCTTAGTCCTAGCCTTTTTAATGTATTTATCGAACCATTAGCCCAAGCAGTTCGCAAGGAGACGGGATTGAGAGGCATCCCAATAAGAGGGGAAGAATATAAAATAAGTCTGTATGCGGATGATGTACTAATTACATTAAGAAATCCTCACTTAGGCCTGCCTTTATTGTTGTTATGTTGGAAACGTATGGAAAATATTCTGGTTATGTCCTAAATATACATAAGACTCAGGTTATGGTGTTTAATTATGCCCCTACACAGGACCTTCTTACAAAATTTAATTTCAAATGGCAGTCGACTGGGGGCGGCACGGTAGTCGAGTGGTTAGCACGTCCGCTTCCCAGTTCTGAGGTCTCCGGTTCGAGTCCACGCTCGGACCTTCCTGGGTGGAGTTTGCATGTTCTCCCCGTGCCTGCGTGGGTCTTCTCCGGGTACTCCGGTCTCCTCCCACATTCCAAAGACATGCATGGCAGGTTAATTGGGCGCTCCGAATTGTCCCTAGGTGTGCGTGTGAGTGTGGATGGTTGTTCGTCTCTGTGTGCCCTGCGATTGGTTGGCAACCAGTCCAGGGTGTCCCCCGCCTACTGCCCAGAGCCAGCTGAGATAGGCGCCAGCAGCCCCCGCGACCCTTGTGAGGAATAAGCGGTCAAGAAAATGGATGGATGGATGGCAGTCGACTCAGATTAACTACTTGGGAGTGTGTTTACCCAAAGATCTTTCACAGTTATTTGAAGTCAATTATATGAGTATTAATAAGACAATATATGACGATCTAAATAGGTGGAGTTTGCTCCCTCTTGATTTTGGCAGTAGAATTAGAACGGTAAAGATGAATATCCTTCCGAGACTTCTGTATCTTTTTTTGTCATTGCCGGTAGACATCCCCCCGAGACAATTTAGAGAATGGAATCAACATATTTCACGATTTGTTTGGAATAATAAGAAACCCAGAGTCAGACTTGCTACCCTCCAGCTTCCAGTGGAAAGAGGTGGTATGGCCCTCCCGTCCCTGAGGGATTATTATTTAGCAGCACAGTTGAGACCTCTGGTAAACTGGTGTAACCCACTTTATATAGCTAAATGGAAAACTATAGAGCTCTCTTTGACTGATGTACCAACACAAGCATTGCTGGGATATGCAGGAATGGTAAAGGAAACATTACAAACAACTAGCCAGTGGGTTAATTTTTCACTGAAAGTGTGGGAAGAAGTGGTTAAGAAATTTTACCTCCAGGAACAGATTACTTTACTTAGGTGGCCAGCATATGATTCTGAATTTACACCATCTTTGTTAGACCATAGTTACAGGCGATGGATCTATGGTGGCATTACCTCTATGTGCAGAATTGTCCAAAACTGGGAGCTCAGAAGCTTTGATCATTTATATCAGAGCCATGGGTTAGGCAGGCAGGATTTTTATAGGTACCTGCAGCTCAGAGATTATTTTTATAAAAAATTGAGAGGTCGTGACCCAGTAGTTCAATCAAAGATTGTCTGTATATTTGTGGATGCTTACGACTCAGTCAGTAGCAAAGGATTCATAAGTAAGTTATATAATGGTATTGTTTCATTAAATATGGTCACCACGGACTATGTGAAGCATCGCTGGGAGAAAGAACTGAACATCGAAATAACGGACAACATGTGGCTGGATTCTTGGAAAATGCAAGCTTCTTCTACTGTCTCCTGGACTTGGAGGGACTTTTGCTGGAAAAACTTAATTCGCTACTTCATTACTCCTAAGTGGAAGTCTAAACAGACTGGTACACAGTTGAGCTGCTGGAGGGAATGTGGAGTGCCTATGGCGGATCACGCTCATATATTTTGGTCCTGCCCCTCCATCCAGTTTTTCTGGAAGGAGGTGGCAGGGATTGTTTCGAGGGTTTTGCATCTCGATATATGTGTGTCCTTTTCAGTTCTTTATCTGGGAATTATACCGGAAAGATTGGAAAAAAGCGATGTTTATCTTTATCGGATTTTGTTGGCAGTTGCCAAGAAGGCTATCACAAAACACTGGATGCAGAAAACCTGTCCCAGTGTGGACCTTTTTATTAATATTGTAAAACAGATACATGTCTTAGAGCAGATGACATATACCATTCGTCTTCAAAAAGATCTGGGTGAAAGACGATGGCAGAAATGGTATGCATACCTGAGTAATGCTGCAGATTGTCTGTAAGGATGTGTCATTTGAGGTATTTTATTTTTGGTTTAGGCATTTTTTTTGTATTTTTGTTTGGTAACATCTAAGACCTCTCTTTCCTCTCCTTACAGAAATTGCTTTTTTTTTTTTTTTTTTTTTTTTTTTTTGTTATTTTTGTATTTGGTAATCCTTTGCAATGTTGATTGTTCTTTGCAAAAAAAAAAAAAAAAAAAAAAGCAATTTCTGTAAGGTTGTATTTGCACAGTATTTTTTTAGAGTTATTTGGTAAGCACAGCTTCCAGGTTTTGTTCCACAAAAACAAGCTTGTTTTTTTACACATGGTTTTACTATAAAGTGAACTTTTTTTACACATGAATTTACTATACAGTAAACATTTTTTTACGGAAAAAAAACCTGAAAGTTCCGGTCACCAGAATAACTAGTAATTAAAAATACTGTGCAGATACAAACAACCTTACTGAATTTGTAACTTTTAAACTTGTTGATTCAACAGTCATTTACAGACAGCTGAAGAACAACAGGTTAACATGGGTTAGTGGAAGAGTGGCTGGCTTGTACACCTAAGGTTGTTGGTACGATCCTGGCGCAGTGTGAGTGCGTTGAAGACAAATGACAAGATATTCTAAGTCCAGTTGTTTCTGATGCTGTGAAATGAGTAGTCAAAGCACTTTGAGCTACCTTGTAAGGTAGTAAAGCGCTACACAAATGAAAGACCATTTTCCAAGAACATACTGATTTGTACTATTTTGTTCTGCAAAATTTACATACAGATTGTGTTTATTATACATTGAATCCTAGTATAATTCAGCATAAGTTACCGTTTATTATACATTCAATACAAGTAGAATAAACAAGTTATTCTGTAAAATTGTTTACATTTCCTCAATGTAGTTTTTACATAATTTCCCTGGTAACCTCAGCTGCCATTTTTTTCCCTGTAAAAACAACGGGATTGTTTTTACAGTGTATATGCACAATACTTTGCACTGCACATATTTGGAATGAGTTTCTTAGAAATGTTTGTACCGTAGATTGATTTGCACAGACTCGGTGTGAAGTACTGTTAAAGTGTACCTCCAGAGCAGGATTTCGAGGTATTAATGGGGAAATCTTGGAGCATATATTGTAATGTTTGATAAATACCTGGCATTCCCATTTTTGAATACTCACTTTTATTTCTGTTGCATCGGTGGTATGCAGCTCCAATCCGTAAATTGAGGTGCATGTTTTCAGGTGGCTTAACTTTATTTTCTTGCCAATCGTCAATTTGAAAAGGTTCGCCTCCCTCCATCTGACAATTTTTACCTCCACTCCATCCTGTAAAATAAATGTCCAATGAGTACCAACTGCTGAAATGTAGATTTATATATTCCATAGACTTTTACGTTAAACTGAAAAGTATTTTGTGTAATAAATTACTTTCAGGTTATATTTCGTCTATCTGCATGTGAATGACAACAATGTTAGAAATAGGCTTCATCCGGTGAGTGTGTGTGTGCGCGTATGTGTGCGTGCGTGTGGGTGTGTGAGTGTGAAATCTGCTTACTTTTTTTAAGAATATGATTCCCATTGGGACTGTGCTTCCTTTGCTTTTAACCAAACGGATTCTGCGCATCTAAGAAAAAAAGGCACATGTTTCATACACACTATTCAGAGAGAGAGAAAGAGTGAGTTTGAAAGTGAGAGTGAGAGTGAGAGAGAGAGAGAGAACAAGAGCAAATATGGCAGAATAAGAGCAAGAGAAAGTGTGGTGGCGAGAGAGAGAGTGCAATAGAGGAGGTAAGAGACAAAAAGAGAAAACAGGGGGAGAGAACAAGAGAGGAAGAGAATAGGGAAGAAAGGAAGCAAGAGACAGAGTGAGAAAGGGAGAGTGAGAAAACAAAATATTAAAGTAAAATTACATCAGTAACGGTGCCCTCGGTTGTCAGCAGGGCTCCAGCTTCTTTTGCCATTGCATCTTTGAGTGGAACTTCAGTTGCAACAGGGAAAAGCAAGGCCCTTGCCTGTTGTTCGATTTGCGCTGGCACGTGTATTGCCGCAGCTATATATATGGCTGTATTTCCACGTGAGAGGATTACGCCTTCCTCTTTCCCCACCCCATAATTTGAAAAGCGGTATGTCCCGCCTATTTGAATTTCTGAGGCCAGGGCCTCAAACAAAATGAACTTGCACACGTGGCGGCCATCTGTAATGGCCGCCACGGTGTTTTTGAATGAGGCCCCAGCCTCAATCGTGCCATCCTCTCTTATGGCCCAATTTTTGTATTTTGTGGACACAATACTAGCAACCACTTTTGCACTAAAGGACCTCTGGGGTTGGTTTGGGGTCCACAGGTTCTCCATTCTGGAGAAAAACAAAAAACAGATCAAATCAAAATGATTGCTTCCCCACATGTACTTCAGTTAATCTACATAATGACTATAATTGGTATCAGCAAATGCCACGTTTTATTTTATTTTTTTTGGTACAGCCTACCTCTGGTAAATGTGTTCAAATGGGTCTCATTTTTAAAGTCTTTGTTATGATCCTACCAAGGATTGAACCTACAACATCCCAGTGTCAGGTGAGACGCTCTACCAATAGGCCATGGAGCTGGTCATGCCTATTGACCTATCTAGATACACATTTCTATTTTTAAACTCTATTTTATAAGTATAAATACATTTACAATACAATAAATTGATACGATAAACGTATTTCCAAGTGATCTATTAGACTTACTTTCTAATGTAAGCAATTTCATTGGTTGTTTGGCTAACCAATAAAATTGGCATTCCTGTAACCACCCGGAATGGTCAATGTCTGACCAATCTATTGATTAATCAAGCCAATATGAGATTAACCTACTAGATTGGTAGTTTTTTTTAACCAAACCATTTTTAGAGTGATACATGAACGCATATTTAAAAATTCATCTTCATCAATTATTTTACATCAAAATGTTTTGTTAACATACAGCGCAGTGGGAATTGTGCTGTTTCCCACAAAAGTGACGTGAGGGAGATAGGAGAAAAACAAAGACGGGTAGAGCGACACAAACGACAACCGAAGACGACCGTGTGTGTGTGTGTGTGGGCGGGGGAGGTTGGGGGGGGGAATGGCGTTAGATTTGTGCCACAATTCCGTGCGTAACAAAATGTGTTTCGTACGTACAAAATGTGTTTCGTACGTACCAAAAATGTGTTTCGTACGTACAAAATGTGTTTCGTACGTACAAAACAGTGCTCGCGCACGCTTGCTTCGTCTCTCCTCAACACGTACGAAACTTTGATTTACGCTTGCGATGCAAGGGTCGAGGCGTGATATTTGTGCCACAATTCTTAACCAATCAGGAGTCGGACAGGAAAGCAAATCCTGATTGGCTGTTTAATATCCAATCAGGCAGAACTTTGACAACGTGTCGTCACGCCGCGTTGCATCATGGGCTCTTTTTCGATTTTTTTTTTTTTTTTTTTTTTTAAACAAGCACTCGGTCCTCTCCTGTTTGACTTTTTGTCTGTATTTCTGCTGATTTTTATTTACTTAATCGAAGTTTTGTTATGTTACGGGATGAATCAGCTCCTAACTACTTTCCTGCTTAGCGGAAGAAGGAGGGAAAACAAGTTTTAGCGCTCATGGTGATGTTGGATGACGGCATAAAATAGAAGAAAAAAAAGAGAAGAGGCTAACCTGCTACTTACGTTTTCATTATGGTAAGTTACAAAATACTGTACTGTATTTAAGTCAGTAAATCCTATAGTTTTGTCCTCTTTTGATCGTGCTACTATCATTACAATCTTAAACAATGCATGCCATCATGAGTGGCGTTGTATAAGAAGTAGAAAAGAAAATGTTAGACCATCCATTTTTCTTTAGTAATTAGTGCCTGGTACCACTAAAGGTATATCGTGAATAACAGAAAACATTGAATAGATAAGTGTTTGGCAGTCCAATGCCATAGTTATTGACGTAAGAATTGATTTCATTTTGGTTACAAGACAACCATACACCATGACTAGCAGCTGTTAAAATAAACATGTTTGCCCAAAATAATTGTTTTACTAATGTGAGAAACATGGTTGATCTTGTCATTTTTAAAAATTAATTAAAAATCTGAGCGCTAACCTTGGGTTTTGTTTTTATTACCAGGCAACAAAGATGACAAAGGACCCAGAATGCACCTGATGACACCACAACAGAAGTGTCAAAAACACCACGAGAAGCAGAAGATGAAGAAGAGTGGAGTGGAAAAAATATTGATATTGTCATGGTTCGGTTCTCAGCCCTGTTGTGCTTGTCTCTTTCAGTGCCTGTAACGAGGGGGGCGTTCCCCAGCGCCGCACCTGCAACGCGTTGGTAATCAAGGCTTTAAAAGGACTCCGAACAGCACTGACAGCTGTCGGATTATTATTTGCTCACCATTGTGTCCAAGTGTTCTCCGCGTTTTCCTGTTGGTAAAGTTTTTTGAATCTGCCGTCGTCTTTAGTTAAGTTTTATTCACGTGTGTGTTTCCGCGTCGCCTTTTGTTGATATTTCCGTGTTGATTGATCCCGTGTGCATTTCGTGTCGTCCTTGCCGGTCGCAAGTGTTTTGTGTTTTTTCTAGTCCTTGCCTTTTTGCAAGTGTTTTGGTTACGTTAGTTCTCCTTGCCGTTTGCAAGCGTTTTTGGTTATGTTAGTTCTCCTTGCACAGTTGCAAGCGTTTTTTGTTACAATCGCGTTCCTTGCCTTTTGCAAGTGTTTTGTGTTTTCCAATTCGTCCTTGCCTTTTGCAAGTGTTTTCAGTTACCTCCGTGTCCCTTGCCCGTGTGCAGGGACACCTCTGTAAATTTCGCTGTCTTGCCTGCGAGCAAGCTTTGTGCAATCGGTCTATCAAAAAGAATAAATCGAGATTGTTTTCCTCCTCTGAGCCTGCATTTTTGGGATCTGTTTTTCATCGACTCTGCTGAGTCGTCACAGATATCGCGCTATTGGCCCATGCAATATGCATATAACAGACATGCAATAAGTTTCATATGGAATTTTTTGCTTTTATCTGAATTTGACCAGTCAGCCACTTGCTAAAATGTGCACCACCATGCACTAGTTGAACATTATTGAAGTCATTACAATTAAATAACTCTGAATACATTTTACTGCATGAGAAATATAATTTGTTCATTAGATAATAAAATCATCATCAGTAATTTCTTTAGATCCATATTAAATATTGCAATATCTATTGCTATATTCAGCAAAATCGCGTATTGCATGATTTTCCAATTTTGTGCAGCCCTAATTCCTGACGTTTTTGAGCCAGCTGATGAGACCAATTTGACTTAGTCATTAAAATGTCTGTAGGAAGAGTCAGAACGTGAAGCTTGAGCTTGACAGCAGAGAAATCAAGAGCTCCTGAAGAATGACAACATTAACATTGGACTATCATAATTTGAAGTTCGAATAGTTGTAATGGCCTGTTTTGCAGCATACCAAATCAAACATTTTTAAAATATTTTTTCTCCTGTAAGTTGTCGACACTTTTACTGAACTTATTTAAATGTGTCTTGCAAACAGTATCATTGACAATTAGAAAAATAAAAAGTGTCACACACACTGTATTCGGAACAACCTGTAAACAACCAAAATACTATTGCAGGTACAGTGCCAATGCAGTACATGACACATTTATGGTTTCAAGATTAAAGTGCGGAAGTGCACACACTGCACATTTGCCCATCATTGACCAAGAAGACAGAGTACTGTACTCACGATGATGTATTGAGAATGCAAGACCCAAGAGGTTCCACAGATGAAAATATATTACACATTGTATTTGTAATTGACACTTAATGATGCATTATCGATCAACAAACAGCAAACTGTACATTTTGTTTTTAAATCAAATGAATCGTCCTCAGTTACAGTGCATCTTTGCAGTTTTTATTTCAAGTTTTACACACAGTAGGCATGGTAGACTGCTATTGTGGAGCCATCCATCGCCGTCCCATCCATCTCAGCTGTACTCTCTATCCTTAGACATCGTATTGATGACTGTGACCCGGATATAGAAACGATGCGCAATCTGGATTGGTTTACCTGGTAAATTGGAAACAAACAAAAGCTCAAGGTTATTAATTGTAAAACGTGAAACAATCATATACATCCATCTTCATGTAGTTATGGGAAAACAATGTGACCATCCATGTTTCTACAGTTTCTTGCTCATGTTAAATGTCTAGTACAACTAAGGGTAACCACTTCATAACCTCTGCAGCTATAATGTGATGCTCTTTTGAGGGAGAACAGTCAGAAGACCTTTGCAATAATTAAGTCTACTGGAAATAAAAGCATGAGTCAGGTTCTTCTGGTATGGAGCATGCAACCCTTCTGTCGAAGTCTTTTAGGTGGTAAAAGGCTGCTTTAGTGATTTGTTTGAGATGGCATTTATGTGCACAAGTATACAGGTAATGACAACAAAATTAACTCGTGAATTGAATTCAAGAGCTGATATCTCGTAATTTTCCACGATTTTCTAATCAATATCACTAACGTACTTAAAAATCACTAAGTATGGCATTGTGTTAACCGTGCTTTTGGACATTCCATGTTTTTTTCTGTCTGTTAGTTACACGATATACATTTGGTGGCACTAGGCACTAAAAATGCATAAGAAAATAAAGAAAGGGGGTGGCGATTTTTTTTTTTCTTCATCATAACTATGCACATCAATTGCCAATGTCGTGTATGTAACTATTACATACAATTTTGATTGTCTTGGAAGCCTGTGTGTGATAGTGGCCAAGTTAAAAGATGCTACTTTTATGCTACTTACCGTTATGAAAATGTTGAAAGTAGTCTTCGATTCGGAAGTTAGCGTCCCCCCCAACGGTCATCCAACGGTCCCATGAGGGCTAAAACTTGTCTTCCGCTAAGCAAGAAAGCAGTTGGGAGCTGCTTCACCCCGTAATATAACAAAACTTTTGTTAAGTGAATAAAAGTCAGCAGAAATGCAGATAAAATACAAACAGGAAAGCACCGAGTGCTAGTAAACAAAACAAAAAAAAAACAAAAAAAAAATCGAAGAAGCGCCCATGATGCAACGCGGCGTGACGACACGTTGTCAAAGTTTTGATTGGATATTAAACAGCCAATCAGGATTTGCTCTCCTGTCCGACTCCTGATTGGTTAAGAATTGTGGCACAAATATTACGCCTCGACCCTTGCATCGCAAGCGTAAATCAAAGTTTCGTACGTGTTGAGGAGAGACGAAGCAAGCGTGCGCGAGGACTGTTTTGTACGCACGAAACACATTTTGTAGGTACGAAACACATTTTGTTACGCACGGAATTATGGCACAAATCTAACGCCATAATGATGTATGTATGTATGCATGTCCCTCTTTTCATTACTCTGCGTCTTTTAAAATAGTCTATTGCTTATGTAAAGCACATTAACGCAGTGTTCAGGTACAAGCGGGCTGATGTGAAACTTTATTATACACACACACACTCGCACGCCCCCCCCCCCCCCCCCCCACACACACACACACCCCCATACTCGTTTTTGCTACATAGTGGGGACTTGATGGGCGAGGGATTTTTTTTTTTATTGCAACGTGAGGACTTCACTTCAAACATAAAAAAAAGTTATTTATGCAACTCAGAAAAAAAAGATTTTAGGACACAATTTTTTTTTGGGTCCGTGCTCACCCAGTAATCACCTTCAAAAACCATATTTCTTATTTTGTTTTTTTTTTCAGGTTTTTGTCACCTCATGGGGACATGTAATGCCATAAACCACCAGCAGATGTCACTATTTTTTTTTTTTAGAGCCTGTTTCAGGTCAGCAGTGGTTAATCAGAATATTTGAAAGGCATGCTCGTCATTTTAAATATTTATATGAGCTGTCAAACGATTTAATTTTATTTTAATCTGATTAATCACAGTTTGGAATTTTGATTAATTACGATTAATCGTTTAATTAAAAGGCTTTTTTAATACATAGTTTTGCCCGCCAAATTTAAAGAGCACGTTGCGTGTTAATTCTTTTAACAATTAATGTTGAGGGCGTCTTCAACATTTTTTGATTAACTGCACATGCTCATCCTTGTCTTTTTCTAATTACTTGCATAATTTAAAATGGAAAAAATTACCCCAATATTTTGACATGAACAAATATTGTGAATGCTATACGCAAAGATTTATTACAACCTGTGCTACCTTTAACGTAACCATCCAGCGTCAGCTAAAGTATCATCTGTGGTCAAAATGAATAGTGTGATTAATCTGCGTTAATACATGATTAATGCGATATTTTTTTGTGATTAATTACCCTAATTGGTTAACACTAACTTTGACAGCCTTAATCTGTGCATAGAGTACAAATTCCAATCTTATTTTTTTTTAATTATTAATCTGAAAATTGTGTGAAACAAATGAAGTGGACACTATTTAAAAATGTAGACTGTATAGCATAAAGTAAATGAATACTGCTCAGGTTATCAGTTTCGAAGACCTCTGGTCTTTTTAATCCACATTTGCCAATCAAAACAATTGCATGCAACAGTGGCAGCAGAAAATTGTTTTCAAAGGGTCACTGAAGAAACACTGTGTTTTGCAGAAGTTCTTTTTAAGGCATCAATGCGGGTTTTCACGTAAAATTTCACTCCCTTCCAAGTTCTCCCATTCAGTACCATTGGCGATGTCTCAATGCAGTTAATGCACTGAGCTTTCTGTGGAACCTTGGCAGACCTGATGCAGTTAATCAACGTTTTCTCCACAGCCTTGATTTCTTCTTCACTCCACTTCCTCTTTTTGACTCCTGCTTTCCCTAGATAAATGGATAAGTAAATTAATGGGATATTTTTTTCTAATTTTGCAGCTTTCAGGAGTAAAAAGTTAAGTTTTGGCTATGAACAACTTGAGAACGTCAGTATTTCTCATGTACAATTAACACCTTTAAAAAGATATTTTGCCACTTGTTGTCGACTGAAAATGACATCACGTGTTGAGGGTTCAGGTAACAACCAATCATGGCTCATAGCCAATCATAGCCAAAAAAATTGACTTTACTCCTGAAAATTGCAAAATTAGTAAAGTATCCTCTTTAAGATGCCACTGAAAGTTAAGACAGTTCTGTAACAACTTAGTAGTTCTCTTTCGTCCCTCCCGACCGCCAGATGGCGGTGCTTTAAGCACTGAATGTTCCTTTTGCGCATGCGCAGTTCGAGTTATGCATACCAAATTAGTCACCTGTGACCCCTGGGTGACCCTAGAAGGGTATAAGTTCCGGTTTCACCCAAGGTTCGTTTCCTCCGGAATCTTCTCGCATGAACACGAGGATTCCGAGCGACAGGACGCTCTGGCGGTCGTCCAGGACTCATAGAACCGTAGTTACAGTCGTAACTTTCGTTTTAAACCCAGAAAAAAAAAAAAAAACCATTCCCAAGCCCCTAGATAACAGCTTACCTTCAGACGTATTCCCATACAGGAGCGTTTTTCCATCCGAACTACCTACAAAAACACAGACATAAGCACATTCAGTTGAACAAAATCAGGTGTACCTATATATTTCTACTAATAATTTAAATGGGAGAAACACAAGTATGAAAACAATGAGACAAAAGTACAATACAGCTCTTTACTACAAGCATTTTTTTCTTGTAAAAAAAAATCACGTGGTTCGTTTCGTTATATTGACTAAGATCACTTTTCCTCTTTCCAGTACATGCTCAGTGGTCTTGTAGTAGAGCGTCGAAGCTCACACTGGGAGGTTGTGGGTTCAATCCCTGGCTGGGTCATACCAGACATTAAATATGGGACTTGTTACCTCCCCGCTTGACACTCTGGCAAAATTGTTCAAATGTAAATAAATACGTATGTATTTTAAGAAAGTAGTTCTATGTATTACAGCTTGAAAAAAGTAAATATTACTTGTTTTTAGTCTCAAAATACTATTTTCAAGACTGCTGTGGTTGATATGGGCTAAGTATTTTCTTATTTTTCAAAATCTTAGTTAAATTTAAGTACAATTTTCTTGTTCTGTTGGCAGATAATTTTGCTTATTTGAAGTAAGATTTTTTATTTTACTATTTTTTTTTCTTAAATTTTCTATGGTCATTTTTGCAGTGTGCACAAGTCTATTTAGCTTAAAAGGTTTCATTTTGTTTACATTTTAATATCCCCTAATTTAAGGATATTATTTATTTTGCATAACCAAGATATTATTGAGAAAACCTGATTTGATATTCTCCTGTGATTTATATACAGCCTGGACATAAGTTGAAGTTGTTCACTGTTGAAATTTCCATAAAATATTGTTGTGCAACGTTTCAAAGAATAAACGGGAGCTGTTGTTCAGAAATGCTGTCTATCCATAAATGTCCTGGGAAGCGAAAAAAGATTTAAACCATATTTTGTAGGATATCTAAATTATCAAACTGAAAAAATAAATAAATGATAATAAAAATAATAATAAGAAGAAGAAGAATACGAAGAAGAAGAATTTTTGCCCACCCAATTTCATGTAAAACAATAACCCCACACAAGCTACTTGAGAGTAGTATACCTTGGTTTTGCTTCGGTGTGACAGACTTCTTCCTAACCGGCAGCATCTCTCCATCTGACCTACCTATCAAAACAAATGAACACAGAGAAAAGCACAGGCAGTTTGACCCAATCAGTCAAAACATTTATAACAGGCCAAGTATTAAAGCGATACAAGACTATCACTCATTTTACATTATTGGATTAGGCATTGTCTATGAATAATAAAAGTGCAAAAAAGATTTAAACCATATTTTGTAGGATACCTAAATTATCAAACTGAAAAAATAAACAAATGATAATAAAAATAAAAATAAGAAGAATACGAAGAAGAAGAAGAATTTTTGCCCACCCAATTTCATGTAAAACAATAACCCCTCACAAGCTACTTGAGAGTAGTATACCTTGGTTTTGCTTCGGTGTGACAGACTTCTTCCTAACCGGCAGCATCTCTCCATCTGACCTACCTATCAAAACAAATGAACAGAGAAAAGCACAGTCAGTTTGACCCAATCAGTCAAAACATTTATAACAGGCCAAGTATTAAAGCGATACAAGACTATAACTCATTTTACATTATTGGATTAGGCATTGTCTATGAATAATAAAAGTGCAAATATCTCTGGCATCTTATTCCCTGTACGGTGTATTAGATGTTTATTTTATTTATATATTCATTTCTTCACTTATATACGTCTTATTAATTTATTGATCGTAAAGTTCACTTACTTTACTGCATGACTGATTTATATTCCATGTACAGCCTTTTGTATACAGGAACTACATTTTCAGAATCGGTCATTGAATTTAAATGTAAAAACATATCTCCATACCTGCTGATTGTGGAGTTGAAGGTGATGTAGCAGGAGTATCATCTCTCATAGCTTTGCCATCCTCATCTTCTGTGTCTGAAGCGTCACTGTCTACAAATACTGTCTCTGAGGAACAGAGCAACCAAATTGATAAAACTTAGATTATATTACATGAACAAAAAATGTATACATTTAAATTCAAAAAAATATTAGGAACAATTACTGTGTCCAGTTATTTTTTAAAGCTATGCAGGCATGTTCTTACCTTGTGGATCAACATTAATTTCATCTAGATTTTTGCCCTTAAACTGCGACATCTTGCCCTTTTCTAGAGCGATGAGAACTTTGCTCAACTTTGCGAGCTGCAATGTCCCCTCAGGCAGCCGATAATATTGACGGTGAACTCTGATGTCGTGGCCAAGGAAGTCAGCAAGCTCATCCATTTCATTGTCTTTCAAATTTAAAACTTTGGACATGGTGGCCATGTGCTTCCTCAATTTTGTCGAAGACAATGCTTCCGGGTTGTTTGCCCCACAGCTATGGGCTACTTGGCGAATTACATCAGATCCTCTGAAGTAACTGTGCGCTTGTGGTCTTCCAAAGAAGAATGTATTTTCATCTAACACGCCACATTCATGGCGGGTGTTAACAAGTAAGGCCATGGATGACTGCACTTCAGGTGTGAGCAGAACAGGGACCTTACGCCCTCGTTTCCCTTTTATTTCAATTCTCTGAAAGTGCTTACAAAGCTTCCTCTCAAGATCAGACAGAGCCATCTCAACATCTGGATGAGTCGATGAGGTATCCCTTGAAGTAAAAGCTGACAGTGGCATCTTTGACACTTCCCCTTCTCTTCTGCGATTGAAGAGGATAATTTCACAAAGCGTTACTTTTGCTAGTTCTACCCAGTATTTCCTACTTGGGTCTTCTTTCAATTTAGTTTGATATGCCTGTCTTTGGAGATCGAGATATACATGCATCTTCTTCACATCTTCCGTGAAGGGCAGAAGCTGAGGAACATTCCATTTTGATTCATTGAGATTTCTGAGGGCCTGTGAAGACACACACTCGCTCCACCTGGTGTCACAGATTTGTTTGAACACTTGTGCATTGTTAACTGCATTGTCATCACCTGAGATTAGTCCTTCACATTCAATGATATTTGCTATCTTCTTGAGGTTGTGGCCTAACTTAAGCGCCAATGATGGTGTTTTGAATGTATGCGTATCCACATTTAAGCCAGCCACCTTCTTAACCGCTTCGATTACATGAGGAAAATTAGTTGGAATGAAGAAATCCAACATATCTTTTAGCTTTCCATTTTTCTTCCCTTGAAGGAGTCGTCCTGTCTCTCGCATCTTCTGTCTGATGTAGTCATGTTTTGTGACATCATGGCCATGTTTCCTGAAGAGGTGTTCCCCCAATTTCAGAATTGCTTTCTCTTTGCGCACAGCTTCTGATATTTCATCTTCATTCATAGCAAGCACCAATCTCCAAAATTGCTCATTGGCACCAGCTGGAATTGGCTGAGCATATGCACACACAGTCTGGACCCTTGTTTTCCCTGGTTTCAAATTTTGCACATTTAGATTAAGGTTACATCTCTGCATGTGCCTCCATAGTGATTTCCGCTTGAAATAGCCCAAACAGTTTGCACAGTGCATATAATCTTTGGCATGTGCAGGCTTCTTGGATTGCTGACGTGGTATCAACATTCCTTTTCCTTCTTCGAGTACCCGATTGTTATGGGCTCGGTTCCCTCCGTTTCTCAGTAAACTGAGTTGTATCCTTCGCTCCTTTGATCCAGGTGGAAATTCAAATGCTCTTTTTACATCAGGTTTGTCTTTGTGTTTGGCTTCTAAATGTCGTGCCATTTTTCTGTATGGCTTGGAGCAATACACACAGAAGTATGATTTGTTGTACAACCTACGACCATCTTCTTTCTTCTTTATAGTCATGACAGTCACATTGGAACCACCAGATGAAGATTCTGTGTTGGCGACCCAGGAACTAGCAGACGTCACACGTCTTCTCTTCTGTGGTTGGACATCTACTCCATGGGAACTAGCAGGAGATGGCCTTTTAGATGTATATTCTTGAGGGTTAGGGGTGTTCAGGGAAGTCGAAGGTGTCACACTTTTCTGTGATTTTACATAAACTTTTAGGGAGTTGACCATACGTGCTCGCAGTGTCTTTCTCCTCTTACTCTTGTGTTCCATGATATCTTCTGACGAACTGTCAAGTTCTTTTGAGCTGTCACTTGTTTCTTCTCCAGGTTGAGGAACATATTCATCCTCAGTGTTGTCAGAACACGATGGAGAATATTCTATTTCTTCAACCATTTCTCTGTTAGACTGAGAGAGATAAAAAGAAAGAAAGAAATAGAGATTATAAATCACAAACCCACTTTCGAGTTTTGTGATTGTTAGTTGCAGTCTTCCCTCGCTATAACGCGGTTCACTTTTTGCGGTCTCGCTGTATCGCGGATTTTTTTTAAGTGCAATTTTGCATATTTTTTTGCAGTAATATACCCATTTTATAAAATTTATGAAGGTTTGAACATTATCAATTTTTGAACAAGAGAGAAATGTGAGAACATGTAAATGCCTCAATGAGAAAAGTGTCTAAATTGTGTGGTAGGGGATTTTAGAGCCTTAAAACATTTATAAAAATTGTAAAACATAAAGCTAACTACTTCGCGGATTTCATTTATTGCGGGTATTTTTTGGAACCTGACCCCAGCGGAAAACGAGGGAACACTGTACATAAACAAGGTATTTAAAAAAAAAAAAAAAAAAAAAAAAAAAAAAAAAAAAAAACTTACATTCTACGATCTAGAGATGCGCAGAGAAAGCAAAAGAAAAAAAAAACAAGCACGTCATTCCCATTCGGCAGTAAACTCTTGGCGCGTTCAATGACCACTAACACAGTTGGATATTTCAAAACATACATAGAAAAAAAGTCATTCACTGTATCAAACAGAAATAAAATACTACGTGAGCACATTGCAGGGGGTGCTTGGAATCGTTTTATAATTAATCCCCCAGATCAAAAATCTGTCATAGACGCAACAAAATCAGAACAGAAGCATTGCGACCTAAATTTCTCATTAAGCTCAGATTTCTTTTCTTTTTTTCCCCCAAACCATACACATAAACATACAGTGGCTCACGTTTAGCAGCCTGAAGTTTCAGATAAATATATACATTTTCATACAAATCTTACAGTGTACATGCTGTACAATTTTCTAATTAGTATTTTCTGAATTCAAGTACAAAAATAAATGAAGAAAAATAATCGCAATAATCAATTTATAGATTTGTATTGGGATTAATCGGTATTGAATTGAATCATGAACTATGAATCGTGATGGCAATTCCCACCCCTAATGCACAGATTACCGACGCACAGTTAGCATTTTAGCCGCTACCAAGTAGCCGTGCAGCCGCCAGACCAAAAGAGCAATCAATCGTGTAATTATATTTTTTTTAATTACCCCAACCCGTGTGAATTGCGAATGACTGCTGGTCCGTGGCGCAACAAAAGGTTGGGGTTTGGGTCTTTAAGCCATTCAAACTATTAGTTGCATGAGAAATGACCCCCCCCCCCCCAAAAAAAAATAAACTAACAAAATTTGGGGGCACCATCACACTCTTAAGCTTAGGGCACCCAAAGGGGTAGCAGCGGCACTGATCAAATTACTTCACAATGAAAGAAATTTCAACAACAGTACAGATGGGTTTCTCTCCACATTAGGGGTGTGCTCAAAAAATCGATAGGGCAATATATCGTTGCGGGCCTCATTACAATACACGTATCGATACGCAGGCGTCAGAATCGATATTGCTCGTTAACTTTAAATAGGCAGTTAACGTTTGCCTTTGCAGGTTGCATTGCACCTAAAAAATAAAAACCAGCAGCGTCTTTGAAGTTAATTGCCTTCAATTAATACAAAAATAGCTCACCAGTGATTGGACATTGTGTCTTACTAAGAAAAATGAAAGCAGAGGAAGAATATCAACATTTATGTACTTATAAACTTAACATGGCACGTGTCTTAATGTACCAATTTTCCTATATTTTGTTAAAAAAAATAAATAAAATGTCTTATGTGGGATACATATGTATCGCAATACGTATTGTATCGTGGCCCCTGTATCGTGGTACGTATCGTATCGTGAGGTTGGTGTCAATACTCAGCCCTACTCCACATGCAGTTGGCAGAAGTCTGAAGATTTTACACAGCAACCGAAGACCTAAGTCTTGTCTCTACCTAAGTATTGTTGCACTTGATCACACAGTATAAAAACAAGGACTTCTTACTGTCACGAAGGTGTAGTGGATGGACCCAAAAGCGGTGGAAACAGGCGGGAAGACAGACTGGTAAGATGAGGTAATGAACTTTATTGATTATGACGGGGAAGGACTGGATGAGACGGAAGGGGAGTAGGCTGGGATGGACGTGGACACAAATCATGGTGGAGACTTGGCGTGGCGTGATGCGGAGACTTGGCGTGGCGTGATGCAGAGACTTGGCGTGGCGTGATGCAGAGACTTGGCGTGGCGTGATGCAGAGACTTGGCGTGGCGTGATGCAGAGACTTGGCGTGGCGTGATGCAGAGACTTGGCGTGGCGTGATGCAGAGACTTGGCGTGGCGTGATGCAGAGACTTGGCGTGGCGTGATGCAGAGACTTGGCGTGGCGTGATGCAGAGACTTGGCGTGGCGTGATGCAGAGACTTGGCGTGGCGTGATGCAGAGACTTGGCGTGGCGTGATGCAGAGACTTGGCGTGGCGTGATGCAGAGACTTGGCGTGGCGTGATGCAGAGACTTGGCGTGGCGTGATGCAGAGACTTGGCGTGGCGTGATGCAGAGACTTGGCGTGGCGTGATGCAGAGACTTGGCGTGGCGTGATGCAGAGACTTGGCGTGGCGTGATGCAGAGACTTGGCGTGGCGTGATGCAGAGACTTGGCGTGGCGTGATGCAGAGACTTGGCGTGGCGTGATGCAGAGACTTGGCGTGGCGTGATGCAGAGACTTGGCGTGGCGTGATGCAGAGACTTGGCGTGGCGTGATGCAGAGACTTGGCGTGGCGTGATGCAGAGACTTGGCGTGGCGTGATGCAGAGACTTGGCGTGGCGTGATGCAGAGACTTGGCGTGGCGTGATGCAGAGACTTGGCGTAGCAGACTTGGCGCAGACTTGGCGAAGCAGACTTGGCGAAGCAGACTTGGCGTAGCAGACTTGGCGTAGCAGACTTGGCGTAGCAGACTTGGCGTAGCAGACTTGGCGTAGCAGACTTGGCGTAGCAGACTTGGCGTAGCAGACTTGGCGTAGCAGACTTGGCGTAGCAGACTAAACATGCAGGTCTTCAAACAGCAAACATCAGACAGCAAACAAACATCAAACAATGCTCCCACAACCGCGTGAGACAAACACCACTCCCTTATACTAACACTAATGACAATAACAGAACACACCTGGGAGACACAGCAGGGAGGGGGAAACCAATCAGCAATACACACCAGGAAGGGAAGACACAAGCAGGTGGACAAGGTTAACCATAACGAGACTGGGGAAGAAGACAGGAACACCCAACAACCAACACTCACCAAAATAAAACACAAACCCAAACAAACTGAAACGTGACACTTACTCACCTTATTTGACATATTTACTTGAGCCTTTTCATACATATTTGCTTGAGCCTTTTCATATGCTTTCTCACATGCATCATGGTGTTCTCTCAATTTTTTCATGCGCCGCATCCATCTGTCAGCCTGAAAACACACAGGATGTATGTTTAGAGATGGTAATTAAGTAGTTTATTTTCATTGTCTTTTGTGGCATTTTTTTTTTTGAACACACTAGACATAGGCTATCAATGTGTCACGTGTAGAGTAAAGGAATGCTTCATTTATAAAACAGCTTCATTGTTGCACTAAACTTCCGTTCTTAATTCTCCCATGAAAGGGTTGATACTAAATAAGCCTCTTCCCATACTTTCTATATTCCATTGATTTTTCCACATCTTAATTTCTTTAATTAATTGCTTTGATTTACGGTTTATCTTTACTAATATTACTGGATAGTCATTTGTAAGGGCTTGCTTTGAGTAAAAACTAGAAATGTGCAAGTCTCCCCACAAAAAATATCAGTTCCTAGACTCCTCACTCTGCAATATAACGTTGTAAATACTTCACATATAAGCTCTTGTCAAATAATGTATTACTAAACAAAGCAAATTCTGTACTAAAACAAAAATACTTTGTTTTTCAGAATATAAACTGAGTACAGAGACTGAATGAGAGTTAATTATGGACTTTACTAAATGTACTTTCTAGCCTGGAGTCGTGGTGATTTACAGTTTTGGTAATTAAATAAATACTCAAGTTCTGAAATGAATAATTGTGTTTATTAATTCAATCATGATTTATATCTTACAAAATAAATCCAAGATCTATCCAATGCAATGAACAACATGATTAGTGTTATCATTTCTGCTGGGAAGCCTGATAAACGACATAGTAACGTTTTTGCTGTTCCTCTTTAGCTGTTTGGAGTTATAGTGTGTATTTTGAACACAACACTATTTTCTCTTTGCATTATCTTAACGATAAAATCGACTTGCTGACATTGCATCAACCATGGTGGATGCGGTGGGATACATCAGTCTTGCAAAGAGATTTTTTGTAGCTCGTTTTTTGACAACATCGGTTTGGCCTGCTGAACCAAGCTGAAATTGGCTCTCGACAGTCGCGAAATTACGGAGCCCCTAAGGTGACATGGTAGAAAACAAAAAAACAACTTTGCGTTCCCTCGCAAAACAACTTTGCGTTCCCTCGCAAAACAACTTTTGGCGCTTAATAGGCCAACCGTGCACTGTACTCACAACACAAAAATAGGTTCCTAATATTGAATAAAGTAACATACAAAGTACCTTTTTAAGACGTAAAGTAGACGAAGCCATAAGGGCATTAGCGTTTAGTCATTATCCACCTGCAGTAGCTTGTGAAGTTAATTTCAGGCTAGAAGCACTTGTTGCCAATTGACGCTACCTCTAGCACACTGCAGCAAATGCGGTCACAGCGTGTCCTAACGGAAAGCAAACAGCACCAAAATACAATGCAAATAAAACATGTGTACTCACCATTTTCCTACAACGGGGTTTCTGAATCCTGTCTTTCTTGAGTTACTTCCACTTCTCTCTATCATAGATCTCCAACAATCCGCGCCGAAATGTGAAAGGAAGGAAGCGCTCGATTTATGGTACAGCTCACACCAGACCATCAATGCATTTTTTCCACAAACAGAAGAATTCAGGGACGTCCTTGTCTCAACGCAAACGCACCCTCGATCGCGCAGCGCTGTACAATATGGCACTTTGTAAGAGAGTGGGGGAGGGGTCGGTGTTTGGTATTAAATTTGGAAACACATTGCGATGGTACTCTATGTTTTAATACAGGTACTGGAAAGACACATTGAGATGTTGCTCTTCATTTTTTATGCATTCATTACGTTGCTCATGTTGCACAAGTATTACACATTTTAAACTACATTAGAAACTGTCATTAAAATTATGTCTTTATACATTCAAAAGTCTTACAAATTTTGTGCACCAACTGTCAAGTCATTTTAGCCATTACTGGTCAGAAGTCAGAAATTTATAGTTAAGACTTATAAGATTTATAATGACTTACAGTACATCTAAAATAGCAGACCCGTCACCAGAAAGAAATTGCAGGGGGGCATTAACTTTTTTTTTTGGGGGGGGGGTTAATCTAATGTTCATCAGGTTGAACAGCGGCATTGTGACAACTGAAAAAGTGCTCAGAAATAGTTTCTGTCACTTAAAAGCGGCAGTTCATTCTGAAATCTAAGACAAATGGAAAAAAATGTGTAGTTCATTTTGCATTTATTCAACTCAAAAGTTAATTTGCAACAAAACCACTTGTCACTTCTGTAAACTATGTCACCCCCCACCCCACCCCTCAAGATCCCAATTGTCATTGGCTAGCCTTAGCTGTCAATCAAAGCCCGATTTGAAAGGAGGTATGTGGTTGGCTGGCGTGCCATGCTTTATTTTAAACATAAGGCGCAAGTTTACGTGACTGATCGGAGGAATAGTTGGTGAGGCATCTTGCTAGGGCGGGCACAGCTGACGGGTCCGTAAAATAGTAAATGAGCATTCACATTAGAAAAAACAACAACAACAACTTAAGGAAATAAACTTAATGGATACACTTAATTTTTATCAGAAGAATGCCTGTTTGTTTGTTTTTACACTGTATGAGTGTCACACTGTTACTGTGCTGATCAGTACTAAAGCATGATGAATATGGGTTTAAACATCTATAATCCCCACATTTAAAAAATACATACAGTACCTTTTGACACGACGAGAGGAGGGAGGACTCAGACGCAGATATAAAGTTGGCCAACAAGGCTGCAGTTTTAATGACCGGAAAACTCAAAACGCCTCTTAAAGAGGGAAAAAAGGCTGAACAAAAAAAGCTCCAAACTGGAGAGACAAACGGGGCACTCAAAAACGGGGACAACAGAAAGCGCTCCACTAGGGAGGAAAACAAGGGGCAAACTAAGGGCGCAAGGCAAGGCAAGGCAAGGCAAGGCAAGGCAAGGCAAGGCAAGGCAAGGCAAGGCAAGGCAAGGCATAAAACAAGGGCTGTGGTTCAAGGGCTGTGAGGACGCTTCCATGCACTGAGATGTGACACTTCGGCAACGGAGGGGAGAATGCTGATGGCTTTTATTGCGTGACTTGATTGGTGACAGGTGGCGATAATCATGGGCGGTGACCGGTGATTAGTGAGCGGCATGGACCGCCGCGCCGGTGGCGGCGTGACACCTTTTTTTTTTTATGCCAATCTGTTTGCCGAATCTTGCAACGAATCTGCTGCTGATCAACACAACAGGGTGGGAGATGGGCATAGACACGGTGGGGACTAAAAAAACATGGATGTCGTGGCGCTCTCGAAGCAGTGAGAAACAGTTAACTCATATTAGTGTTGTTCTGATACCGTTTTTTGGCCCCCAATACCAATTCCGATACCCAGCTTTGCAGTATTGGCCGATACCGATAAGATCCCAATACCGACATTTTTTTTTACTCAACATGAAAAAGCTGTCCTGCCATTGGTTGAGAGCATTCAAAGGCCAATCAGATATCTTGGCTCGGCATGCAGTGAACATGTCACACATCCATTAATGTCGTGTACGAGCAAGACACAAGACACTGCATCCAAAGTCCTATATTAGCGTCGGAATTAATGGTATCGGTTACTTGTTACTAGTCACTGATGCCAATACAACTGTTTTAATGCAGTATCTGGACCTCTGCCGAAACCAGTATAGGTATCGGAACAACACAAATTTTTATGAGCAGAAGATCTCTCTTACATTCCCTTCAACTCTACACAATTTAGGCAAGTCATTATTTTACATGTCATGCACAATTACGGTGTCTAGATCTGCTACTGATCAACAACGGGGTGGGGGATGGGCATAGACACGGTGGGGACTCAAAAGCATGGATGTGTATTGTGGCGCTCACGAGGCAGTGAGGAACAGTTCACTGTAAACGGAAACTCTCTCTTATGCAAGGCTGACACTTGCATGATTTTGTGGCACGAATTAGCACGACTCGCGTCGTCCCAGTGGGCGAACTAGTCTTGAAGTAACGTGAAGTTTACGTAAACCTGTCGTGACTGCGTTCCATGTCATGACAAAAATTTTGAAATGTTCAAAATTTTTGTCAGGACAAGATTTTGCGACCGGGTCGTGAACTATGCGCAAACTGTTCGTGAACTCGTCGAGACGATGTGGGAAGGACATGCGCCAGTGCGTGGCAGTGCGCCAGGAGGGGTTCCGAACACGAGGTCAAAGGGGGTCCCAAGCTCTTGTCTGAACAAGAGAGCCACTGGGGTGAATTTTGCAGACGCCTGGACTACCATCTGGTATGCCCACAGGGCCAGGGGCAAATGCAAGTCCTAGTCACGTTGCTGGAGGCCGGTTAAGATGGCAAGCTGGGTGCCCAGGGTGCGGTTGAACCGTTCCACCAATCCATCACTTTTGGGATGCTGTGGCGTAATGTGGGTCTTCCTGATCCCGAGCCTCTTGCAGACATTGCCAAAGACCTTGGCCTCAAAATTCCTCCCCTAGTCCCTGTGCAATTCCTCTAGAGCACCAAGCTGACAGAACATCTCCTTCACCAGGTGGTCGCGCACTAATCAGATACGGCATAATATTCAGGCCACTTGGTAAAATAGTCCATTACCACCAGGACATAGTGGTTTCCCCGATCTGTGGTTGGAAAAGGGGCCCAGGATGTCAGTGGCCACATGCTCCATGGGTGCCCGCACCTGGTACTGCTGCAGAGGTCATGTGAGTGCTGCGTTGGCCCCTACTGTGCTGTGCAAGTGTTACAACTGTGCACGTGAATCTCTACATCTTGGTGACACACTGGCCAGTCGAACCGAGAACGGAGGCACAGCAGAGTCTTGGTGACCCCAAAGTGACCAGTTCCAGCCAAGCCATGGACTAGCTGATTAACTTGCATCCTCAGGTTACATAGCACCAGAAGTTGGAGGGCGTCGAGGACATCGCAGGTACTGGCCAGATTCTTCCACAGGCAGTAGAGTAGATGGTCATGAAAGATGAGACCAGTCCACTGCGAGTGGAGTGCTTTAGACTCTTGGTTGGGCATGGAAATGGCTGCCCATGCTGGTCGCTAGTCAGCCGCCGGCCATCCTCGAACACGGCCAAGGACATCCTCCTCTTGTGCGCTTTGTAATTCCGCCAACTCAACCTCTGCCATGATTGGAGACGCTGCTGTCGCATGGCTTCTTGAAGGGCTGCTGTCACTCGAGCCAGCGGTTCTCATTCCTCCTGGTGTTGGCAATGGCGACGATCTGTTCAGGGTAGTCAAGACGGGGCATCAACGTTGGTGTGCTGGCGCCCTGATCGATGTTGGACTTGAAAGTCATAGTCCTGCTATGTCGCCATTGAACCAGCTGCCCTTCAGGCTCTCGGATGGCACTTCTTGGGGTGGAGACGAAGCCCATCTTGCCGGATAGCATTGAACACCTTCCACAGATGGTCTACCTCAGTCGAGAAGTTTGCAGCCTTGACCAGGAGATCCATCCATCCATTTTCTTGACCGCTTATTCCTCACTAGGGTCGCGGGGGTTGCTGGCGCCTATCTCAGCTGGCTCTGGGCAGTAGGCGGGGGACACCCTGGACTGGTTGCCACCCAATCGCAGTGTCCAGGAGATCCTTCTCTGAAATGAGAGCTTAGTCTTTCATTTGACTGCTTCTCCGAGCCAACGCAGGGTTCTACGTTGAGCCTTTTCGGGTGGTGCCCCGACAGCCAAATTGTAGTGGTCCTGTTGTGGGTGTTGACTTGTCTGTCCACTCTCTCCCACTCTCAGCCAGGGCTGCACAGAAAGGCGGGGCAGAGCTGCTGGAGAGCAGAGCTCGTTTACAGCTACACTTGCATGAAATCAGCAATCAGCCGGCTTCTTCAGCCGGCTCCCAACTCTCTTCTCCTGCCAGATGATTTTTTTCTCTCATGGTTGCTTCACATAGCTCTGCTCTTCAGCAGTTTTCAAGCCTCTAGTGTCTTACTCTAGTTTTAGTGAGTTTTTCCCCTCATGGTGATTTTGTGTTCGTATTTTTCTTAGTTTAACTTTTTCCCTGCAAAGGCGATTTTTGTTTCCTGTGTACAATAAACTTGTGATCGATTCTGCACCTGGGTCCTTGCCTCCTGGTCTCTCCACAACAGGCCCTGCCAGAACAAGCACTGGTCCTGTATATCGCTGGGTTTATCAGATACTGCATATATCATGATTTGGTCAAATTTATATATTTATATATTTTTATTTATTGACCTTGATTTATGCAGTATTTACTTGTCTTGCACAAATTAGAGATAACCACATTTACTGGAAATACAACATGACATATATAACATTCAGTATTCAAAACCATTATCCTTGTGCAAAAGTTAAATAATATAAGAAAGCTAGCTAGCTAACGCCGGCCGGTGCACTGGTTGGCATGGCAGTGTAATAGCGAGTCACCTATTTGCAAGTGAAAAAAAATTCCCCAGGTATGACTAGCTAGTTAGTATTATAACAGAGGTTGTGTCATAACAGTGCTGAGCTCCACATATTGCACATGCTTACTTGCCCTTATTTCTTTTATCTATATTCTGTCCCACCTCTGAGGCTGAGCTAACGTTAGCTGTATTGGTACTTTAGCTAAAAATCTCATGTATGCTCATACATGTAGAGACGTTTCACTTTGTAATTCTGTTTCTTTTCTCTGGCTTTCTGAGCCATCACCCTTTCCGTTTTGCTTTCCATCAAGACATCATGACATCATTTGTAGTATCGTTTATCAACATGCTTCGTCTTAGGAAAGCAGCCCTCTTCACCAAATATGAGAGAAGCATTTCAGGTGGTGCGTATGCATATAGTTAATGTACTTCACATGGCTGGGGGCGGATGACACGTTTGGAGTGGTGGCGCACGGCACTGTGCAGGTGTATCATTTCACACAAGACAGTGAATAGAACAAGCTGCGGCCAGGCCATAATAAAAGCCACTTTGCTTATAGGGAGTGCTGGTCATGATGGATTAGTCGGCTGCACCTATCAGACTGCAGTGTGAAACAGTAACGTTTGGCGTTAGGATAAAAAAAAAAAAAAAAAAAAAAACAGCCCAGGCCAACGCCCCTCATGATGTTTGGCCCTTCTGTGATTTTTACAGAACCCACAACTCACAGAATTACTCACAGTTCCCTTGTTGAATGAAGAACAGTGAGAGGCGTTTCAGGCATTTTAACTGGTATACATTTTTGTGAAAGTGTACAAAAGTATGTTTTTCAGAGAGATCAAGTGGAAGCTGATGATTTTGAGGAGGAAATTGAGTAATAGTTATGGCAATGATTTTGGCATTGATAGCATTAAGCACTCTACATTTCATAGCATTGGCGATTTCTTATATATATATATATATATATATATATATATATATATATATATATATATATATACATATAAGGGGTGTTAAAAAATCGATTCGGCAATATATCGCGATACTACAGCTCGCAATTCTCGAATCGATTCAATAGGCAGCCGAATCGATATTTTAATATCCATTTTGGATGAAAAAATATTCAACAAAACGTCTAACTTTCACACCTTAAGTATGGAAGAATGTTATATTAATGGAACATTAAGCCTTAATATTTTATTTCAACACTGTTCAAACATGAAAAATGTTACAACCTGTTTGTTAAATACAGTGGCTCACAGTTATATGAAGTTTCAGATCAATAAATAATACATTTTCATACAAATCTTACAGTGTACATGTATAAGTTTACTGAATGGTATTTTCTAAATTTGAGTAAAAAAAATCGCAACAATCGACTTGTAAATTCATATCGGGATTAATCGGCATCGAATCGAATCGTGACCTATGAATCGTGATACGGATCGAATTGTCAGGTACTAGGCAATTCACACCCCTAATATATATATATATATATATATATATATATATATATATATATATATATATATATATATATATATATATATATATATATATATATATATATATATATATATATATATATATATATGTTGTTCGTCTCTGTGTGCCCTGCGATTGGCTGGCAACCAGTCCAGGGTGTCCCCCGCCTACTGCCCAGAGCCAGCTGAGATAGGCTCCAGCAGCCCCCGCGACCCTTGTGAGGAATAAGCGGTCAAGAAAATGGATGGATGGATATATATATATATATATATATATATATATATATATATATATATATATATATATTATTATTATTATTATTATTATTATTATTATTATTATTATTATTTTAGCCCTCAACAATCATCAAAAATGCCATTGAAATCCTGGAGGGACTGTCTACAAATTAGCTGTAGATGACATATGTGCCACAAATCACCATATATCCAGTGTAAATTTTATTTTTATTATTATCATTATAATTGCTGTAGTATTTGGCAGTGGTAGAACATAGATCACCATTCCAAATTTAATGATTATTATTATGTCATGTCATTATGGAGTGAGGCGTGTGTGAGAAGTATTGACAAAAATGAATGAAAACACCAGCTTGGACATAATTTGCATTCCTTTTATAAAATTATTATTATTATTATTATTATTATTATTATTATTATTATTATTATTGTTGTTGTTGTTGTTGTTTTTCATTATTATCATTATTATTATTAAAGTAATAAGAATGTTACTTTTATTATGAAATAATTCAATTATAACTCAATTATTTTTTTAAGCATGTAATGAACAACTATACCTAATTACTTTTTTTAAGTAATATTCCCAACACTGATCTTTGGTCAAGCAAGCGCAAGGTTTAAAATGTATTTCCAAAGTGTAATACCACTTTTGACCATGAATCAGGGGGCGCAACTGAGTAGTCCAGTTGTGATACACAAAACCAGAAAACCTACCTGGTGTGGACTTGCAGTACTGCTTTTTGTCCACTGGGGTCGCATCGGAAAAAAACCACTCACACACATTTTCTGTCCTGTGGGGACCTTTTAGAATACGTCATCAGGCATCTATAAATAGACTTTGGAAGCCGCTAAAGTGGATTTGCCCGTGGGGACCACATTTTTGGTCCCCACCGTGCAATGAGTCCCCACAGGTCTGTGACCAGTCAGGTCACAGTCCCCACGATGTAGCAAAAACGAGAACACCCCCCCCACACACACACACACACACACACACACGCGCGCATTTGTACATATATCTTTGTGAGGACATCCATTGACATAATGCATTTCCTAGCCCCTTCCCCTAACCCCAACCATCAAACATGATTGCCTAACCCTTACCCTAACCCCAATCATAACCCAATTCAAACCTACATTCTAAAACCAAGTCTTGACCTTCAAAAAGAGGTCTTGCAAAGTGAGGACCGGCCAAAATGTCCTCACTTCACAAAAATGTCCTCATTCTGTTGGATAAAGATGTATTTTGGTCCTCACTATGTGTTATGTACAAGAACGCATACATACACACACACACACATACAGGTTTATATGGTATAGACTGACAAATTTCAAAAACAGGCCCGGTGGTGGTTTAGGTTGACACACCTTTTTAAAGGGACTATAACGACGGGAGTAAGGCTAAAACACTGCAAAAAAATTGAGAAAAATTTAGCACACTTCAGCTCTTAGAAAAGAGGTTCACAACCTGAGATATCAGACCTGACAGAATGGTGGTTTTTGACGACACTTGAATTGTGGTTTACAAGGACAAAACAGGATTGTGGCGACTTTAAATGGACAAGGAAGTCATGCCCCCCACCACCTAAAATTAACATAAATACACAACCTTACACCACTATGCATTAGGTGAACAGAACCAAAAAAGAGCATTTGGTTATAGATGGATGATGGTTTCACCCCTGTAAGTGTTTCTTCATGACTAATACAAAAATACAAGACAGTAATGAGCATCAGCATTATTGAAACTTTAAAAAAAACAATGACGTCACATTTACAAGAGGCCAATAGTTAGTTGGAGCTGATATTCATTTGTAGCAAAAGAAAAAAATTGTGCCAACATTAATAAAAGAAAAAATAAAGTTTGAAACACTTCTAAGCATGTTTATAACTTTCAAATTTTCAACATGTTTAAAGGTTTTTAGTTTTATGTTAAATATTGAATTTTAAAACAAATCTATTTGCTAACAAAAAGTGCTGGGTGCTTCCCAAGTCATTAGCATGTGTTAAGGTAAATTAAAAATTAAGCAAATAAATGGGGTATATGCCACGGAGAAGGCAGGACTTCTAACTTCCATAAATCACACACCTACGCTGTTACCAGGTACTGTTAGGACATATAGGCCGTGTCCCAGTTCTCGTACTTCCACCCTTATGTCGCAACAGTAACCAGAAACAGAGGTGTGTGTGGCTTAAGAACACCAGAAGTCCCACCTCTTCAGTGGCATATACACCATAGCACCCTCAAGTTTTTTGTTTTAATTTCTAGGAAAAAAAAGTGCAGGGAGCATATCTCTTATAAAATTAAGTGAAAATATAATTAAACAAATAAAAAATTCCCTGAATTTAATTTTAAATAAATTCTGGTATCTCACTGAGTGATGAATGCTTGGGAAAATAGCAGATTTGGATTTTTTGTCTGGGTTCATAAAATGTTTCAAAAGATGCTTGCAGAACAGGAGAAAAACTGTCAACATTCAAAACTTTGCAACAAGAAAAACTGTGACAAGTGAAAACTGAACATTTTTTGCAATCTTTTACACACCCCGACAAAAACCCAATATTCTCCATGTTCGCAAGCATTCGTTGCTCAGTGAGATACCAGCAAATGGGTTTACCGTCTCTTCTGGGCCTGCCTTTTGGCTGTGGTTATTCGGTTTCTCACAAAGTCTCTAATATTTTGTACAGACCGTTGTGACAGCGCAGGGTCTTCTGCCTGCTTACACTGGCTGCATTCAACTTTGGAGGCAAGATTTCCTTTTTTTATGTGGCTTCCAAAATGTCGCATCACTGCAGCGACCTCGGCTTTGGTCCACATTTTCTTTGGTAGTCTTTTTGCCTCACTCTCTTGACCAGCATCGCCTTTTCCTGAGAGGAAAAAATATATATATATATATACACTTGTGCTGTAGTATCCAGAATAGACCCTCAATCATTTACCAGCCATAGATTCCACATATTCTTAATCTTTTTACCTCATTCTCACACACACGGCTATCCCAGAATAGGGCACCTGGTCAAGGCACTCTTTTAGCATAAGAACCTGACCACACTCCATACTACTTTCTCTCATTCTGCCCAATTAATCCCAGTCCTCACATATTTAGTGTTTCTTGAATAATTATCATAGTTTTTGTAACCTCTCAATCAACTAATTTGACTCCTTGAACAGACTTCCTCATTCATCCTTCATGTTCTTGCATCTCTCCAGGCATCAATGGTGAAAGAAGCTTAGGTGCAAGTGAGGGATTCATGTATGTAAGCTGAAGAGGCCCATGTGGAGATTTTTTATTTAATTTTTTTTTGAAAATCCAAATGTGTGCATTAAAGGTCTTAATCTGTAACTGCGCTTCAGTTGCATGACTTTTATTTTGTTTCTTTAGTTCATTTTAGTGCTCTATCATTGCATATATTCATAACATTTTCCAGAGACTCTATAGCTTGTCTTACCGGCAGTTGAAGGGAGTGTGTCTTCTACTGTAGACGTCACATTTGACAGTGCATCTGGTAAAAACAAAGACGACGTGTGAAAATTGTCTCTTCAACAGATACTGTCCTGAGCGGCCTTTGCTGCCCCATATGCTGAGAGAAAAATTTTAAAGTAGACAGAGAACCTACCATGGCCAACAGAGTTCTGTTGCCGCTCAAGGTTCGTAGAGTCTGAGGCTGGATCCAGGTCTTTGTCATCGTCACGCAGTGGTCCTCCGACCTCTGTGCCGGTGCCCTCTGAGTCACTGCCATCATTATTTTCACTCTCACTGAATGATAAGTTATCTTGAAAAAGATAAGTTCATAAGAAAAGATCAGTGAGGCATCAGACCTAAGGCCTCAAGTTTTAGAATTGTTCTACCAATTTAATAATGTACACACAATCTCGTAAACTCTTCCACCAAATACTGAGAAACACTGATGATAATCTAACATTACTCAAAACTATCCTGTAGCAAGTTAAGGAGCCACACAGAACATTTTTTTTTAAAGTTTTCTAGTCATAAATTTGAACGGCAAACATTTCCTCACATTTCAGCACAGGTGACCTTGTTGACCGATTAAACACCAGCATTATGTCGCACTGTGCAAAAGTTTTAGGCAGGTAATGTAATGCTATTTAGATAAATATGTTGCATTTGCTACAGAAAAACTGGTCTGTAGTACAGCTGTAAGCTGGAAAGGATGCCACTATTTAACAGTAGGGGTGAGAACGATAGTTTTTGTTTTTTGATGCATCGATTGTCATATTAAAAAGATTGTGAATCGATTCAGAGGAGCTGGTATTAAAAAGATCCATCCATCCATCCATCCATTTTCTTGACCGCTTATTCCTCACAAGGGTTGCGGGGGGTGCTGGAGCCTATCTCAGCTGGCTTTGGGCAGTAGGCGGGGGACACCCTGAATTGGTTGCCAGCCAATCGCAGTGTATTAAAAATAGATTTTTTTTTAAAGTCTAAATTAAAAAAAAAAAGCAAGCCACTGTTGTCTTCTGCATATTGCACTTTCAGGTATTAAAATAAAAGGTTACACAAAATCAGAATTATAAGTTTAAATGTTTTTGTAAATTTGTTATAGGAGAAGATAAATATTTGTTACAGCAAATGCTGCCATTGGCACTTTTTGAAATGTGTGTTGTTGCCACACCATTGTAAACCAGGTTGCCTTGCGCACTTTAATAAAAGTCCAAGTGTGCAATATAAACCCTTGCTCCTCCTCGAGTTCTGAAATTGTTTTAAAAATGTACCAGTGGTTTACATTAGCTATGAAATATAAGCCAATGTAGTGATGCATCAGAAGCGAATCGAATTGAATCGTGGGCCTCTGAATCGGAAGCAACTCTTGAGGTACCCATAGATTCCCACCCCTACTAAACAGAACATCATCAGACATCTGAACACTCACCTTCAATTTCAATTTCATCCAGAGATTTGCCTTGCAGACCAGAAAGCTCTCCTTTTTCTATGGATAAGAGCAATTTTGAGATCTTGGCCAACTGCATGGTTGGGACTGGCAACCTATAGAAATCCCTATGGACTCTAATATCATGTCCCAGGAAATCTGCAACCTGGTCAAGTTCATTTTTTTTCAAATTCAGGATCTGTGTGAGTGTAGCGACATGCTTTCTAAGTTGTGTAGATCTGAGGAGCTCCGGCTGTTTAGCTCCACACAGGCTTGCGTAAACACGCAAGCAATCATGTCCTCTGTAGTATGTTATAGTTTTGGGTCTTCCGAATAGAAAAATATTTTCATCTGGAACACCACACTCCTTCCTTTTATTGGTTAGGAGTGACAGCGCTTCTACCGTAGACGGTGTAAGAAGAACTACCACTTTTCTCTCTCTTTTCCCAACAAGTTCTACTCTGGTGAAATAGTTGCACAACCTTTGCTCGAGCTGAGAAAGGCCCAAGGCAACATCTTTGTGCAGCTTTGAGCTGTCCCTCTCGTTAAAACCTTTGCTGAGCATTTTTGAGACTTCTCCAGCGCGTCTACGATTAAACACAATTATTTGTGCTAAAGTAACTTTCGCAAGCTCAGCATAGTTTTTCGGTGTTGCTTCCTCCATCAAGTTACTAATAGCTCTCTCTGCAGTCTTCTGAAGGTACTGGTGAAGTGTCTGGACATCCTCTGTAAAGGGCAATGTTGTTGGCTTATTATACTTGGCACTGCTCAGCGTGCTAAGAGCTTTGTGTGAAACCAACTCACACCACTTGGAGGTATACAGTTTCCTAAATGTTTCAGTTGCCTTCACCAGCGCTGTATCTTCTGCCATTAGTGCACGACAATGAATGATGTCGCAAATTTTGTTTAGTGTGTGCCCCAATTTCAAAGCTAGGCTTGGTGTATGGTAGGAGAGACTTTCCTCATCAAATCCAGCAACTTGCTTCACTGCTTGAACAACTGTTTGAAAGTTTGAGGGCTTTATGGCTTCCTCCAGGCTGTGTACAGAGAAGTTTGCTCGCAGACATACCAGCAGTCGTCCCACTTCCCGGAGTTTTTGTCGAATATGTTCGTACTTTGTGGGATCTTGTCCATGTTTATTGTACAGGGACTGGGCCAAATGAACAATAGATCATTTCGTACAGCAAGGCCAATCTCATCAGTCTTCATTGTGCTAAGAATCTTCCACATTCCACTTGAAAAGTGTTGGCTGAATACGGTATCTTGTGCTGTAGCTAAACACAGAACTCTGGATCTTCCAGCTTCTTTTTCCAGATTCCTATTTTCCGGCTTTAAGGGACATCTTCGGACATGTCTCCACAGTTCTTTGCGAACGTATAGGCCCTGGCAGTGCATACAGTGCACAAACTTTCCAGCCACTGCAGTAGATTTTGGCCTTCTTTTCACTTTTAATTGTCCTTTTTCACCTTGGAGTATGGCAGAGTTATGTTGAAAATTTCCCCTGTTTCGCATTTTTTTCAAATAAAGTCTTGCGCTCCTGTGAGTGTTCAGGGAGATCAAATGCATATGAAACTTCTGGGTGAGACATGTGTACTTTCAGGTGGCGAGTCAGCCTGCTTTGTGGCTTACCACAAACAAAACAGTAATTTCTATTGGTCAAATTGAGATGTTGTAGAGATTTTTTATCTTTGTTCTTAACATTCTTATTTGATGAGTCTTTGTTAGAAATTACTGAATCTGATGTTTCGCCAGCAAGGACATCTGTGGGCTCGGCAGAATGGGGCAAACATTTTGATGTGCCAGCTTCATTTGGAATATGTGTGTCCAAACTGTTAGAGTTGTCAGTGGGTACGGCTGGTATTCCTTTCCTAGGTCGCACTTTAGACTGATGAGGCACCAAAGTCATGCTTGAATCTGAATCGTTATCTGAATCTGGGACATATTCACTCCCAGAGTTCTCATCCGAGTCTAATATTTCATCTTCAGCTGTCTTTCGTCTGTAGCAAGACAGATGCCAGACTCTTGAACATGCTGTTAACAGAGTCAGAAAATGTTGGGTCAAACTAACAGTGTCAATTACAGTTACAACATAACTTCTTTAAACTATTTTCTTCTCTGTGCCAATCAGTGCTGTATTTTATATTGTCTAAGAAGAGTTGCCAGTAATTAGTTACATCATGTGCACCATGTACAGTGACAACTGTCCTGTGGCCCTTTGCATCATTTGTTTGGTTTCTGGCTGTATTGTCGCAATTTGGACTCCTTTACTTTGCAAAAGCAATGCTATCAATATATGGTTTACCTTTGCATCTGTATCCAGTCCATGTCAAAGAAGATATCGGTCCCAAGCATAGAAGACACTTGTCAAAGGATGACAGTGTTGAGACCTCAAGAAGGTGTTTAAAACAGTCCTGTGGGGGAAAATATTTCTTTAGAAAGTGTTGGCAAAATATGTAAAAAAGCATATAGGATTGGTAGCAAAAAATAAACTTAGATGAACAAATATGTACAAACTGACTTCAATTATCAATCATTCAATAAAGTTTCTCAGCGCACAAAAATATCGCTAGTGGCATGAAACAAAGCTCAGGAAACAATTGTTAAACGTTAACTGTAATTGGGCTCTAAATGACTCTTTAGTGATAAAGTAATTTACCTTTTTAGAACTGGTCTGTAGCTCAAGTACTGGACTCAGGTCACTCGGGCTCACAGTCATTGAAGAGTGCCTTGTCTCCATCATGCACTGAAACAGAAAAATACAGAGACAGTACACAGGTTTAATCAGACTGTTTGATTACAAATTTGTTGAAGTTGCAGAAATATACATGAATGGTAAACTGTCAGTTTTTAACTGCCAGATGGCGTTGAAATCCATTAAACAACCACATGTACCTGTTCAATGTCGTCAACGTCTGAGGGTTGGGCAGACCTCTCTGTGTCAGAATACTACAAAAGAAACAAGAAGGAAACATAAACTCTGTGTTGCTTGATCCTGCGTCACTCTGAATCATCAATGTGATGTAAAGTGTTGTCTCTATGAGGGTATGGTCCTCTGTCTGTGTTTAATGTTTGGTCATTCCAAAAGCAACAGCCTACCTAGTCTTGATATACTGTATGTATAGTGATTCTGATCCACAGATAGGTGACAGTGGGTGACTGTGAGACTTGCAAATAGAGTGAGGTCAAATGTCCCTCTAAACCATATGATTACGTGAACACGCACACCCGTAGGTGAGTGTAACTCAACTTCCACAGCGAATGCTTTCACGGAGAATGTCAGTGTATGCCAGCGTCAGTCTATGCCATACATATACTTGGACACACACACACGCACATCCAAACCTATGGATGAGGTTGTGACTTAAAAGCTTAAAATACTATCACAAAATCGGTCAGTCCAATACACAATAAATCTAGGTGATCACACATACACACTGAATCTATTCAAAATTAACCTTAAGTTTCTCTATACACCAAAATACTACTGGTAACTTGATTTAGCACTGTAAACTATTGTTGTAGTGGATGCTAAATGACACTCAGAGATTAAGTAATTTACCTTTTCAGAACTGGTCTGTGGCTCAACTGCTGGACTCAGGTCACTCTGGCTCACAGTCATTGAGGAATGCCTTGTCTCCATCATGCACTGAAACACAAAACAATACAGACAGTAAATACAGGTGCAATCAGATTCCAGGGAAATTATGTTTGATTACAAATTCACTGTAGATGCAGAATATGAGTGGTAAAAACAGTCTGATCCAACAACCACATGTACCTGTAAATAGTGTAAGAGTGTGGACATGATTTAACTCTTGAAAAGATTCCAGAGCATCTGTGGGTGATGTAGATATACTTTTCTCCACAGTGAGCTTGGATGTTAACGTGTTCTGTTGGCTAGATTCCTAAGGTTTAAATTGACAAACAGCATCATGAGTTTAATGCAGTCAGTACTGATTTTCAGATCACTAACCACTCAACACATTCTGATATGATTACCTTGCTTCTCCATGGCCAGTCGGAGTCACCATAATTATATGTAATCTCCTCTCCTGAGTCAATGTCCCGTGTCGCAAATAAACACAGATGGGGCTTTCCTTGCACATTTAAATACTTCATTGTGGCATTTGGGTTGATGTGGTCATCATTGACCAATCTTCCTAGCGACTCATCCTCTGTTGCCGCATCAACACTTCAAATAGAAAACAAATTATCAATATTATATGGCTGGAGCTTGGTTGTGTTGATTTTCCTGATTTAAGGTCCCATTTGGGTTTGGACCCAAAGCTAATGTGTCTAAACAAATTATGGACTTTTAATATGGACTAATTAAAGAGACTTAATACCCACCACCAAGTTTTTCCGTCAAAGCGAAACTCAAACATGAATGCTTTCATTTTGTCATGGTACAACCTCTGTCTCCTCTCACATTCTTGTTTGTTTATAAGTGCACCACGATATTCCAGCAGGAAGTCTCCTTTTTCAAAAGAAGCACAAGCAAATACCCCTCTCCCTAGTAATGACAAAAAAAAAAATAAAATAAAATAAAATAATGGTCAAGTGAAAGATACAGTTTTTAGTTAACTGTTATTGTGAGATGTATCTTACCTTTGAATTCACTGATGTATTTCACATCAAGTCCATGTTTGTCTCTTTCAGTATCAATATAAAGTCTTGCTTCTTTTTTTGGATTCAAACACCTTCGCCGTGGCATGTTTTTGTTTTTTAAATCAAGTGCCTCTGAAACTAAAAAAGGTAAAGTTCTAAAAGTTAATTTGTTATAGACAATAATGTAGACAATAATATAAACATCTCAGATTTTAAAATCATAATAGTCCTCACAAATCAAATTACAACGATCCAAAGTTGAATGCTTTCAATGAGAGGAGAGCTTTATTTCATCGAATTAACCGCCATTTTAACATCACCTCGGCATTGTCAATAGGTGAAAATGCTCGAGCTTGGTCATAAATTAACAGATGGATAAAGATAGATACGCACGTTAGAGAAAAGGCAGTGGGTATTTTCATGCTAGCGAATTTGTATTTGTAGTTCTTACGTGATTCACGGCCAAATAGGTGAAAAAGGCAAGACTGGCAACTCTTCTGCTGGCGCATATTTGCCGGCGCAGAATTCGTAGTTGTAGTTCTCGCGCGATTCACGGCGAAATATAGTGCTGAGAGGCGACCAGCAACTTTCCTGCTAACGCTATTTTGCAGGCACAGGATTCGTACTTGTACAGTTCTCGCACGATTCACGGCAAACTAGCGCAAAAAGCGAGACGCTAGAACACGACAAAATATCCGCTTCCTGGAGCAAATTCCTCCATCTATAATCCGAACCGCCTATCCTAATATGAGATCATTATTATTGTGGAGCAACCGTCACGTACGTGTTAAAATAAAGAGATCGAAATAACGCGGAACAAGAGAACGAGGCCTTTGACTAAACGAATGAAAAATGTTCCACTTTCTGCCATGAAACCTCTCTAAAAAAACGTAAAAAGCTGCCATACCATGACGAAATAACCCCACCACACTAAAAATAACTGTTCTCATTAAATTGGGCTTATTTACAATTAATACTTACCGTGCAGTTCTCCGTTGTGTTTGTTCAGCGTCCCGCTCTGGCGTCTGCAGTTTCCCGCGACATCCGGTGTACCCCACACCCACATTCTACGTCATGTCTCCGCCTACTCGTGTGTGTCCGTGTGTATGTGTATGAAGTTGCAATAACAAAAAACGGCCAGTAGGATGTCATACACATACACAAAATCTCAGATGAGGGGATTACACTGACAGATCAAAAACTCATATTTATAAGAGATTTTGAAATTAATTAATGCATAATTATTGTCCTAGCTGAGTAGTAGGCCCATATTTTTCTCTTTTTACAGAAAAAAACGCTTTTATAGACCCTACAAAATTAAAAAACAAGTCTTGAATTAGGCTGACACTGTCCGTGTCAGTCTAAACACAAGTGTCAACTTTTCCCAGGTGAAATGTCAGGTCATTTGTCAGCCTAAGCCACATAAACCAACACACACACACATGCACACACACACCCCCAGACACACACACAAAAGCATAAAATATTCAGTATTCATCGATACCAAGTGCCGATACCAATAGTACTTTTTATACATAAAAATTCGACAAAAAAAATGACACATTAAAAAAAAAGACCTACATATCCCAATTATAGCAGGTTTCCTTAAAATTGCTTTAAATTAATGGCAATTGTATTTTTTATTTTGCACATAAGTCATTTTGCATAAAGCACACAATAGAATGACTTTCAAGTTAATCCCATGCATGACCAAGAATAAATAAAGCCCCAATCTAAACATGTGGTTGTATGCAGTGAAGCACAAATAATTAAATTCAATACAATCGTTTTTCAAGCAATTTACTAATTTTATTCATTTCTACCATGTTAAGAATTCCTTAAGCTGTTTCGTCTGATGTTTAATTATATGGTGTTTTGAAATCTGTGCTTTTAATTCGGAAGTTTGCTCTGTATTTCCGTTTCCTCTTTGACGTTCTCCATTCGGCATTCATCTCTTTGCAGTGCAGTAGTCACTGACCATATACTACACTAATACATATACATAAGCTTTCTGCACTTCAGTGCTAATTCAATTGTTGAGTACAATTGAAGACTTATGTCTCTGTCTTTCTTACGGGAGCCCCCTGTGGTGGTCAACAAATGCAAAATAAACAGTCCAGCCTTAAGTTCCTGACCGAAAAACGGCCACGAGCGTGGTGGCTGATACCAATATCGATAACTGTCGCGAGTACTGGTACTGGGAATGTGTCCTACTATTGGTACTTGCTTATGTATGTATGTATGTATGTATGTATGTATGTATACTCATGTAACTACTACTGGGAGCACGAACAATGTAAGGTTGATATGAGAATTTAATTGAATGGTGCCAGAAAGATTCCGAAACAGCAATGGTATAATTGACATCTTATCAAAAACCTGAATAACTCCACTATCAAAGCGATTCAGTCCATTTCATTATCGATAACATGCAACTGATCAAATATCGGCTGCGACAATAAAAACTTGAAACATGTCCAAGTTCGACTCTCGTATTGTTTTTCGTTTTAGAAATACCGTATAATGATTTTGTTGTATTTTTTAATCACACGCTTATGCACACTCAGATTGGCCACCCCACTAAAAGCTTGTCTTTCTCATGCCAATAGGTCGCTTGCACATCGTAATGCATCATGGGAGTTTTTTCTTCGGGCGCCATCTTGGGTGTCCGCCGGTTCACAAGGTACACTCGTGAGTTACACGGTAGAGCTTATCAACCTGATGTCATTTACGCAGTATTTTCACGATTTACCGGAAGATCAAAAACAACGATACAGGCAGAAGGTGTCTCTGTGTGGTGGGATTGATCCTAATTACGTCCTGACCAAGGGTGATTTTTTTTTGACGGAGAAAGCTTGCTGGCCAAATGTGACTTCTCTGGACATTTTTCACTACCTCGTGTTGACAACATGCCCCATAACACGCCAACAAATCCCTGGAGGCTTACAATTATTTTGTAAGCGGGTGGATACAGAGTGTAAACTTTAACATCGCATCAGAAGAAACTGTTGCTGTTGCACGTAAGTAAACCACATGGTGTTGGTAATTCTGTTGATTTGTTCTCAGGCTTCCTGTTATCATTGTGTTTACATGCACAGCTGGGTTTACCTGATGTGGTTTTTCTAATCATTTTATAACAGGCAAATATGGCAGAGCGTATAAGAATAAAAAGTAACTATGCACAGCCTCCCCGTGGCTTAATTAAATTTAATGCTACCCTTTCACTAGTTACATGTTACTTAATCAACTTATTCTAAATGGTTAAGGTTAACCACTCTCAGAGGACGTATTTTTAGTTTCAGTTTCCAGTACAATAAAACGTGTTCATGGTAACTACTGAGCATACTGACAGCTTTTCTTATGATCTCACGGTTAAGGAGGCTGTCACAACACCCAATTTCTGTCTGGTGCCGGATGGCAACAATTCCCATCACTTGTCACGACAACACCAATATTATTACCAGGTATGTATGGCTTTACTTTTTGTAGTTTATTATTTAATTCTATGTTTCATATTTTCATTACAATGTTTGTAATATTTTCAGATTCAGGCACAGATGAGTTTAACTGGACGGGACTTCTGCGACTTTGTGGTGTGGACAAAGTGTGATTGAGCGAGTCCACCCAGATCGCTCGTTTTGGCCAGCTGGAAAAGCCAGTGTTTTTTTTCTCCCAAAGTCCCCTCCTTACCTGAACTGCTCGGGAGAGCATTTACTAGATCAGCAGTGGACTTCCAGTGTTCCTGCTCAGCCGCTGTCACCTACCACTTGCTCATGTACTTCAAAGATGCGGAATAAAGTAGTTTTTTGTGCTGCAGCAGATTGTAAAATCAAATGATATCACTTGAAGTGTGCCAATCTAGACTGCCAAAAGGACAGTGGTTTTGTGACAAGTGTGAAACAAGGATTATTGGGAAAACTGAAACACAGTACTGGTACTTGTCTTACATTAAACAAATTTAAAAGAGAGCAACTTTTTCCTCTGTACATAGTATAATGAAAGTCATTGCGTACCCCATCAACATTACATCATACCGTCATCAGGATGGTAGGCACCTGTGCTAAAATAAATACATTAATTAACAGTTCAATTTTATCCCTGAAATTACTACATCTAATCATTATTCACTTCATTTTTTGTGCTTTTAGAAATAATACAGATTTATGCCATTACTTTAAGAGGGACCATGTTGCACATTGAGTCAAATCCTGTCATTTGTTCTATGTATAGCTTTGTAAACAAACCCAACAATATAATTTGTATAATCGCTGCCTTTATTAGTGCCAAACAAACAGTCGCATGTTGTCCTCCTCCAATGCTTTGATGCTCGCCTTCGTTTCCATCATGTCATTGGCAATCAAGTCGGTGTGGCATGAGATCCCTAAAGAAATAATAATAAATAAATAAAAAAGATCACAAAAAAATACGGTACCAGTAAAAGGTTTAATATAGTACAGTAGTATAGTTTTTTTTGTCAGTGTAAAAGAAATGTACACATTTTGTTGCATTTTTTAATGTATGAACATTGCTACAGGCAAATACTTATTTCTATAAACACTTCCAAATGTCTCTAAAATATAAGGTGCGTGTACACACACAAACAAACACATACATTCACTCATGCATACAATATATCATGTAATGAATTCTGAGTGATGTCAGCAGTACTTGAGGGTACAGGTTACTGGAGCCATCTGGCTGCATAACTGCAACAAACTCTCTGCCACTTCGAGTCGTCTTTTCTTTGCTTGTCTCTCCTGTGCACGTTCATATCTTGGCACCGACTGGGCTGAGACATAGATGTTGTAACTTGGGACCCAACTTTAATGTTGGAGCCCAGTCGGGATGATTGGACAGAAAAACGGGCGCAGGGCGACCTGTTAAAATAAACAAATATATAAACAAATAAAATATGGAAAGACTGGTTATTTTGCCGCAGTAGGGTGGCCGTGAATAAGTTCTTTAGCATGATGTGTAGGCTACCGGGGGTCTGTTTTCTTGCATCACCCCCTTCTGTCTCTTTTTTCCAAGTTTACATTTTGCCACCAAAAAACATGTTATCGGCATTAAGAGCCCAAGACTAATCAATCCAATTTCAGCAGTAAACACTTTGCACTGGCACTACTTGGGTGAAAATGTTCGATGTTAGCTTTCGGCTAACGTCCGCTAGCCAGCTTGTACTACCGAACTTGCTTGCTCATGAATCCAAAACATAAGCAACTTGCCCATATATGGGCGGTCGAAACGTTATTAATCCTCATGCATTAAATAAAGGTAAACAAGCTTACCGCTCACAAAGTGATGGCTGCACACACGAGCCCAAAGTAACGACTTCCCTCCGGAGTCCGCACTCCTCTGTCTCCAGGCCCTGGTTCCTAGTTATTTTCGGAATTCGGAAGAAAGGCCGACCATTTTCCCCCTTGGCTTTGTTCGAACAGCCAACGATGCAGCAACAATGTACCATTTTAAACGCAGACAACAAACGTGATAGATACGTGTTAGACCGAATCACTACGTAAATGGAGGCCACCCAGCATGGCGACTATGACAAATCCGAGGCGGAAGTGACGACATGTGCAAGCGACCTATATGCCAAACCCATCCTCCCACCCCCCTGCGAGCTGCATCGGACAGAATTAATGTGTCAATGCTTCCCAAATACTCCATATACAAGTACATATTTCAGCCCTCCATCCCACTTGAACCTGACCAGCCTGAATTGCTCTCTCTCTTGACTCTGACTTGCTGTCTCTCTCTCGCACACAAACTCTCACGCTAACGCACACGCGCGCACACCCACACACACACACAGGCGCCCCCCCCCCACCCCCACCCCCCCCACACACACACACACACAGGCACACAAACTACATCTTCATGCTTAGTGAATATTGTCCTGTTTTGAACTTACTGGAATGTGTAAAAATAGAAATAAGTTGTCTGTAATCCTTTATTAACTACATTCATTGGAAGTACTTATGGCTGAGCAATATTTACCTCAAATCATGTTCTGATATTTTAAACATTATGCTGATTTATTATTTAATCTTAAAGCAAATTATGCTATTACTTTCAAACAACTCTTAAAGAATTGTTGTGTGAAACCTCTTTCATCAAAAGCTAAGTATTTTCTCATTGCAGTTGAGGCACAAAAAAAGGACAGGATAAGTTGTGCGAAGGTAAAAGGAGAGGACAAAAAGGACCAAGAGCAGGGGAAAGAGACTGAAGACTCAGAGGAGGTACCAGAAATAGGAGTGGACAGCCCAGTAGATGAAGAAAAAGGACAGCAAAATATTCAGGAAAACAACGGAAGGGAAATGCAAACTAGCCTAAAAAAAACACTGGGAAAAAGCAGGAAAAGACATGGAAATGTAAATGAAAGGGAGAAATAGAGGAAGAGCAGGAGAGAAACACTGAAGACTCAGAGGAGGTACCAGAAATAGGAGTGGACAGCCCAGTAGATGAAGGAACAGAGGATATAGAGATTGGCATCAGAGATTGCAAACCTGGACGAAACAAATTCAAAGTTTTTGTAACAAAACAGAAATGAGAAAAAATAAAACCTAAACGTGGCATGAACAAACTCCGACATCCATGGACTGACACATTGTACCATGAGTTTTTGAAAGAGAACTCATGTTGTACACTTGCTTTTAAATACCAACATGTTAAAAAAAAATATAGTCACAAAAAAAAAAGCCCATATTTCAGTGCAAAAGCAAAATGTACTTTTGATGGATGTGCAGCTGTCTACCATTTCTCAAAGAGAAACAAGCCAAAGCCAACAGATAGAAAATAACTTTTAAAGTGCTACGGATCGGTGCAGTTACACACAGAAAAAATCAAAGGCGTTTTCGACCAGCAAAGTACCTGCGCAGAGGAAAAATAGCAAAGGCACTAACCCAAGGTGTCAGCCAATTCTATTACGGCATGTTGAAAGAGACACCAGTTGCCGAATTCACAGCTGGCAACATAACTCGCAGCATGACGAAGGATGTTTTGAAAAAAATAACCTCTGAAATGAAGAAGAGCTTTAGGCTTCACAATGATGTAATGCTCGAATTAATGCTCACTCAAAAAGTGATTCGGGAAAGCGGGAGTCATGCAGCTTTTAAAGGTTATCTTCAACACCTACAAATCGATCCATTTGCTCTACATTTGTATACAGAGGGCGGACTTAACATTCTAGTTGAACACCTAAAGAAAACATCACCTACCGCTTTGTACCTTGATGCAACAGGCAGCGTTGTCCATAAAATACCAGATCAAAACAAGAAGGTCCTGTATTATGCTCTAGTTTTGCCCGGCATGGGAAAGGACAGCCCTCCCCTACCTGTCACAGAACTGGTGTCAAACAGCCATGCAGTTCCTGCCATTTCACACTGGCTTATGGAATTTAAAAGAAAAATCTCAAACAAAACAAAACATCACATAGCACAGGTCGAGACAGATTATAGCTCGGCCATGATTAACAGTGTGCTCATTGCACTCAACAAAGAAAATATTTCTGTCTATCTTGACAGAGCATACAAACTTGGAATGGGACTAACAAAAGATATTCCAAAGTTGACAGTGCTTCATCTTTGCTCTGCCCACATTTTGAAGGCTGTCTCACAAGCAATGGCAAAGACAACCGCCGACAAAGGCATAAAAGAATATGCCTTATACACGTTTGCTCACCTTCTTAACTGCTCCAGCATGAAGATAGCTGTGGAAGTCTTTTATCATATGTGTGTGCTTTTTGACTCTGATGAGGAAACAGAAACGGTAAAAACCAGCAAAGCATATCTTGATGCATGTATTTGGGAAAACAAAGACCTTGAGATGGAAGACAGAGACCAAATTATTGAACATGAGAACATACCTATCTACCAACAACACAACACAATTATTGGAAAGTCACCTTTTACACGAGTTTTTCAACTGCAAAGGGACCAAGCAAAATGTGACTGCCTTTCGGAAGATGTCGGCACAAAAAGCATGTACCACTGTCCTGGCATCATTGACATTTTAATGAAAAACTACATGGGGATATTCCCTTTATGGAGTGGCTTGCTCCTTGGGGATCTCTCACAGAACATGGAGACTGGAATCAAAAGAAGTGATGGAAAGATTAAAACAAGAGACACAAACTGCCATGCTGAGCTCTGGTTTCATTTTGTTAAGCACTCCATCCTACTAAAGAAAAGATACCTGCGACCAGCAGAGTTTGTGTCAAAAATGTTTGCTTCACTGCAGGGACGTTATATTGAGCACATGATGAAACATGATCTTCCAGAGTTGATTTTGAACAAAGTGTGTCCAAGTTCAGGCAACTCAAACGAAGACCCGATTGAACAGTGGAAGAAGCGAGATAGCTCTCCAGGACGGTCAAAATCAAAATACTTCAACCCACCAAAAACAATTCCGAAACCCAAGCACAAAATGAAGACAGCAGCAATCAATCATGATCATAGAGACAAAAACACACAGATTCAAGACACCGACACACAGGTTTGCTTTTGTATGTGTATATATACATATATGTAGGATATACATAGTATTACTGTGTCAGACGCAACAAAATGCATGGGTGTGTGTGTGTGTGTGTGTGTGTGTTGGTTTATGTGGCTTAGGCTGACAAATGACCTGACATTTCACCTGGGAAAAGTTGACACTTGTGTTTAGACTGACACGGACAGTGTCAGCCTAATTCAAGACTTGTTTTTTAATTTTGTAGGGTCTATAAAAGCGTTTTTTTCTGTAAAAAGAGAAAAATATGGGCCTACTACTCAGCTAGGACAATAATTATGCATTAATTAATTTCTAAATCTCTTATAAATATGAGTTTTTGATCTGTCAGTGTAATCCCCTCATCTGAGATTTTGTGTATGTGTATGACATCCTACTGGCCGTTTTTTGTTATTGCAACTTCATACACATACACACGGACACACACGAGTAGGCGGAGACATGACGTAGAATGTGGGTGTGGAGTACACCGGATGTCGCGGGAAACTGCAGACGCCAGCGCGGGACGCTGAACAAACACAACGGAGAACTGCACGGTAAGTATTAATTGTAAATAAGCCCAATTTAATGAGAACAGTTATTTTTAGTGTGGTGGGGTTATTTCGTCATGGTATGGCAGCTTTTTACGTTTTTTTAGAGAGGTTTCATGGCAGAAAGTGGAACATTTTTCATTCGTTTACTCAAAGGCCTCGTTCTCTTGTTCCGCGTTATTTCGATCTCTTAATTTTAACACGTACGTGACGGTTGCTCCACAATAATAATGATCTCATATTAGGATAGGCGGTTCGGATTATAGATGGAGGAATTTGCTCCAGGAAGCGGATATTTTGTCGTGTTCTAGCGTCTCGCTTTTTGCGCTAGTTTGCCGTGAATCGTGCGAGAACTGTACAAGTACGAATCCTGTGCCTGCAAAATAGCGTTAGCAGGAAAGTTGCTGGTCGCCTCTCAGCACTATATTTCGCCGTGAATCGCGCGAGAACTACAACTACGAATTCTGCGCCGGCAAATATGCGCCAGCAGAAGAGTTGCCAGTCTTGCCTTTTTCACCTATTTGGCCGTGAATCACGTAAGAACTACAAATACAAATTCGCTAGCATGAAAATACCCACTGCCTTTTCTCTAACGTGCGTATCTATCTTTATCCATCTGTTAATTTATGACCAAGCTCGAGCATTTTCACCTATTGACAATGCCGAGGTGATGTTAAAATGGCGGTTAATTCGATGAAATAAAGCTCTCCTCTCATTGAAAGCATTCAACTTTGGATTGTTGTAATTTGATTTGTGAGGACTATTATGATTTTAAAATCTGAGATGTTTATATTATTGTCTACATTATTGTCTATAACAAATTAACTTTTAGAACTTTACCTTTTTTAGTTTCAGAGGCACTTGATTTAAAAAACAAAAACATGCCACGGCGAAGGTGTTTGAATCCAAAAAAAGAAGCAAGACTTTATATTGATACTGAAAGAGACAAACATGGACTTGATGTGAAATACATCAGTGAATTCAAAGGTAAGATACATCTCACAATAACAGTTAACTAAAAACTGTATCTTTCACTTGACCATTATTTTATTTTATTAGATTTTTTTTTTGTCATTACTAGGGAGAGGGGTATTTGCTTGTGCTTCTTTTGAAAAAGGAGACTTCCTGCTGGAATATCGTGGTGCACTTATAAACAAACAAGAATGTGAGAGGAGACAGAGGTTGTACCATGACAAAATGAAAGCATTCATGTTTGAGTTTCGCTTTGACGGAAAAACTTGGTGGTGGGTATTAAATCTCTTTAATTAGTCCATATTAAAAGTCCATAATTTGTTTAGACACATTAGCTTTGGGTCCAAACCCAAATGGGACCTTAAATCAGGAAAATCAACACAACCAAGCTCCAGCCATATAATATTGATAATTTGTTTTCTATTTGAAGTGTTGATGCGGCAACAGAGGATGAGTCGCTAGGAAGATTGGTCAATGATGACCACATCAACCCAAATGCCACAATGAAGTATTTAAATGTGCAAGGAAAGCCCCATCTGTGTTTATTTGCGACACGGGACATTGACTCAGGAGAGGAGATTACATATAATTATGGTGACTCCGACTGGCCATGGAGAAGCAAGGTAATCATATCAGAATGTGTTGAGTGGTTAGTGATCTGAAAATCAGTACTGACTGCATTAAACTCATGATGCTGTTTGTCAATTTAAACCTTAGGAATCTAGCCAACAGAACACGTTAACATCCAAGCTCACTGTGGAGAAAAGTATATCTACATCACCCACAGATGCTCTGGAATCTTTTCAAGAGGTAAATCATGTCCACACTCTTACACTATTTACAGGTACATGTGGTTGTTGGATCAGACTGTTTTTACCACTCATATTCTGCATCTACAGTGAATTTGTAATCAAACATAATTTCCCTGGAATCTGATTGCACCTGTATTTACTGTCTGCATTGTTTTGTGTTTCAGTGCATGATGGAGACAAGGCATTCCTCAATGACTGTGAGCCAGAGTGACCTGAGACCAACAGTTGAGCCACAGACCAGTTCTGAAAAGGTAAATTACTTCATCTCTGAGTGTCATTTAGCATCCACTACAACAATAGTTTACAGTGCTAAATCAAGTTACCAGTAGTATTTTGGTGTATAGAAAAACTTAAGGTTAATTTTGAATAGATTCAGTGTGTATGTGTGATCACCTAGATTTATTGTGTATTGGACTGACCGATTTTGTGATAGTATTTTAAGCTTTTAAGTCACAACCTCATCCATAGGTTTGGATGTGCGTGTGTGTGTGTCCAAGTATATGTATGGCATAGACTGACGCTGGCATACACTGACATTCTCCGTGAAAGCATTCGCTGTGGAAGTTGAGTTACACTCACCTACGGGTGTGCGTGTTCACGTAATCATATGGTTTAGAGGGACATTTGACCTCACTCTATCTGCAAGTCTCACAGTCACCCACTGTCACCTATCTGTGGATCAGAATCACTATACATACAGTATATCAAGACTAGGTGGGCTGTTGCTTTTGGAATGACCAAACATAAACTCTGTGTTGCTTGATCCTGCGTCACTCTGAATCAGCAGTGTGATGTAAAGTGTTGTCTCTAAAAAGGTATGGTCCTCTGTCTGTGTTTTTCTTTTGCAGCATTCTGACGAAGAGAGGTCTGCCCAACCCTCAGAAGTTGACGACATTGAACAGGTACATGTGTTTGTTTAATGGATTTCAACGCCATCTGGCAGTTAAAAACTGACAAAGTTTACCATTCATGTATATTTCTGCAACATCAACAAATTTGTAATCAGCCTGAATATACCTGTCTGTATTAACGTTATATTTTTCTGTTTCAGTGCATGATGGAGACAAGGCACTCCTCAATGACTGTGAGCCAGAGTGACCCGAATCCAGCAGTTGAGCCACAAACCAGTTCTGAAAAGGTAAATTACTTTATCACTGTGTCATTTAGCATCCACCTATAATAATTGTTTGCAGTCCTCTATCAGGTGAATGGAGAAACTTACTTGATTGATAATAATTTGAATAGACTGAGTGTGTGTGTGTGTGTTATCACTTAGATTTATTGTGTATTGGACTGACAGATTTTGTGATAGTATTTTACGTTTTTAAGTCACAACCTCATCCATAGGTTTGGGTGTGCGTGTGTGTGTGTCCAAGTATATGTATGGCATAGACTGACACTGGCGTACACTGACATGCTCCGTGAAAGCGTTCGCTGTGGAAGTTGAGTTACACTCGCCTACGTGTGTGTGTGTTATCACCTAGATTTATTGTGTATTGGACTGACCGATTTTGTGATAGTATTTTAAGCTTTTACGTCACAACCTCATCCATATGTTTGGGTGTGCGTGTGTGTGTGTCCAAGTATATGTATGGCATAGACTGACACTGGCATACACTGACATTCTCCGTGAAAGCATTCGCTGTGGAAGTTGAGTTACACTCACCTACGGGTGTGCGTGTTCATGTAATCATATGGTTTAGAGGGACATTTGACCTCACTGTATTTGCAAGTCTCACAGTCACCCACTGTCACCTATGGATCAGAATCACTATACATACAGTATATCAAGACTAGGTAGGCTGTTGCTTTTGGAATGACCAAACATAAACTCTGTGTTGCTTGATCCTGCGTCACTCTGAATCAGCAGTGTGATGTAAAGTGTTGTCTCTATGAAGGTATGGTCCTCAGTTTGTGTATAATGTTTCCTTCCTGTTTCTTTTGCAGCATTCTGACGCAGAGAGGTCTGCCCAACCCTCAGAAGTTGACATTGAACAGGTACATGTGGTTTAATGGATTTCACCGCCATCTGGCAGTTAAAAATTGACAAAGTTTACCGTTCATGTATATTTCTGCAACTTCAACGAATTTGTAATCAAACAGTCTGAATATACCTGTGTATTGTCTCTGTATTTTTCTGTTTCAGTGCATGATGGAGACAAGGCACTCCTCAATGAATGTGAGCCAGAGTGACCCGAATCCAGCAGTTGAGCCACAAACCAGTTCTGAAAAGGTAAATTACTTTATCACTAATGTGTCATTTAGCATCCACCTATAATAATTGTTTGCAGTCCTCTATCAAGTCACAAGTAATATTTTGGTGTATAGAGAAACTTATTTGATTGATAATAATTTGAATAGACTGTGTGTGTGTGTGTGTGTCTGTGTGTTATCACCTAGATTTATAGTGTATTGGACTGACAGATTTTGTGATAGTATTTTAAGCTTTTAAGTCACAACCTCATCCATAGGTTTGGATGTGCGTGTGTGTGTGTCCAAGTATATGTATGGCATAGACTGACGCTGGCATACACTGACATTCTCCGTGAAAGCATTTGCTGTGGAAGTTGAGTTACACTCACCTACGGGTGTGCGTGTTCACGGAATCATATGGTTTAGAGGGACATTTGACACTCACTCTATTTGCAAGTCTCACAGTCACCCACTGTCACCTATCTGTGGATCAGAATCACTATACATACAGTATATCAAGACTCGGTAGGCTGTTGCTTTTGGAATGACCAAACATTAAACACAGACAGAGGACCATACCCTCATAGAGACAACACTTTACATCACATTGATGATTCAGAGTGACGCAGGATCAAGCAACACAGAGTTTATGTTTCCTTCTTGTTTCTTTTGTAGTATTCTGACACAGAGAGGTCTGCCCAACCCTCAGACGTTGACGACATTGAACAGGTACATGTGGTTGTTTAATGGATTTCAACGCCATCTGGCAGTTAAAAACTGACAGTTTACCATTCATGTATATTTCTGCAACTTCAACAAATTTGTAATCAAACAGTCTGATTAAACCTGTGTACTGTCTCTGTATTTTTCTGTTTCAGTGCATGATGGAGACAAGGCACTCTTCAATGACTGTGAGCCCGAGTGACCTGAGTCCAGTACTTGAGCTACAGACCAGTTCTAAAAAGGTAAATTACTTTATCACTAAAGAGTCATTTAGAGCCCAATTACAGTTAACGTTTAACAATTGTTTCCTGAGCTTTGTTTCATGCCACTAGCGATATTTTTGTGCGCTGAGAAACTTTATTGAATGATTGATAATTGAAGTCAGTTTGTACATATTTGTTCATCTAAGTTTATTTTTTGCTACCAATCCTATATGCTTTTTTACATATTTTGCCAACACTTTCTAAAGAAATATTTTCCCCCACAGGACTGTTTTAAACACCTTCTTGAGGTCTCAACACTGTCATCCTTTGACAAGTGTCTTCTATGCTTGGGACCGATATCTTCTTTGACATGGACTGGATACAGATGCAAAGGTAAACCATATATTGATAGCATTGCTTTTGCAAAGTAAAGGAGTCCAAATTGCGACAATACAGCCAGAAACCAAACAAATGATGCAAAGGGCCACAGGACAGTTGTCACTGTACATGGTGCACATGATGTAACTAATTACTGGCAACTCTTCTTAGACAATATAAAATACAGCACTGATTGGCACAGAGAAGAAAATAGTTTAAAGAAGTTATGTTGTAACTGTAATTGACACTGTTAGTTTGACCCAACATTTTCTGACTCTGTTAACAGCATGTTCAAGAGTCTGGCATCTGTCTTGCTACAGACGAAAGACAGCTGAAGATGAAATATTAGACTCGGATGAGAACTCTGGGAGTGAATATGTCCCAGATTCAGATGACGATTCAGATTCAAGCATGACTTTGGTGCCTCATCAGTCTAAAGTGCGACCTAGGAAAGGAATACCAGCCGTACCCACTGACAACTCTAACAGTTTGGACACACATATTCCAAATGAAGCTGGCACATCAAAATGTTTGCCCCATTCTGCCGAGCCCACAGATGTCCTTGCTGGCAAAACATCAGATTCAGAAATTTCTAACAAAGACTCATCAAATAAGAATGTGAAGAACAAAGATAAAAAATCTCTACAACATCTCAATTTGACCAATAGAAATTACTGTTTTGTTTGTGGTAAGCCACAAAGCAGGCTGACTCGCCACCTGAAAGTACACATGTCTCACCCAGAAGTTTCATATGCATTTTATCTCCCTGAACACTCACAGGAGCGCAAGACTTTATTTGAAAAAATGCGAAACAGGGGAAATTTTCAACATAACTCTGCCATACTCCAAGGTGAAAAAGGACAATTAAAAGTGAAAAGAAGGCCAAAATCTACTGCAGTGGCTGGAAAGTTTGTGCACTGTATGCACTGCCAGGGCCTATACGTTCGCAAAGAACTGTGGAGACATGTCCGAAGATGTCCCTTAAAGCCGGAAAATAGGAATCTGGAAAAAGAAGCTGGAAGATCCAGAGTTCTGTGTTTAGCTACAGCACAAGATACCGTATTCAGCCAACACTTTTCAAGTGGAATGTGGAAGATTCTTAGCACAATGAAGACTGATGAGATTGGCCTTGCTGTACGAAATGACCTATCTATTGTTCATTTGGCCCAGTCCCTGTACAATAAACATGGACAAGATCCCACAAAGTACGAACATATTCGACAAAAACTCCGGGAAGTGGGACGACTGCTGGTATGTCTGCGAGCAAACTTCTCTGTACACAGCCTGGAGGAAGCCATAAAGCCCTCAAACTTTCAAACAGTTGTTCAAGCAGTGAAGCAAGTTGCTGGATTTGATGAGGAAAGTCTCTCCTACCATACACCAAGCCTAGCTTTGAAATTGGGGCACACACTAAACAAAATTTGCGACATCATTCATTGTCGTGCACTAATGGCAGAAGATACAGCGCTGGTGAAGGCAACTGAAACATTTAGGAAACTGTATACCTCCAAGTGGTGTGAGTTGGTTTCACACAAAGCTCTTAGCACGCTGAGCAGTGCCAAGTATAATAAGCCAACAACATTGCCCTTTACAGAGGATGTCCAGACACTTCACCAGTACCTTCAGAAGACTGCAGAGAGAGCTGTTAGTAACTTGATGGAGGAAGCAACACCGAAAAACTATGCTGAGCTTGCGAAAGTTACTTTAGCACAAATAATTGTGTTTAATCGTAGACGCGCTGGAGAAGTCTCAAAAATGCTCAGCAAAGGTTTTAACGAGAGGGACAGCTCAAAGCTGCACAAAGATGTTGCCTTGGGCCTTTCTCAGCTCGAGCAAAGGTTGTGCAACTATTTCACCAGAGTAGAACTTGTTGGGAAAAGAGAGAGAAAAGTGGTAGTTCTTCTTACACCGTCTACGGTAGAAGCACTGTCACTCCTAACCAATAAAAGGAAGGAGTGTGGTGTTCCAGATGAAAATATTTTTCTATTCGGAAGACCCAAAACTATAACATACTACAGAGGACATGATTGCTTGCGTGTTTACGCAAGCCTGTGTGGAGCTAAAAAGCCGGAGCTCCTCAGATCTACACAACTTAGAAAGCATGTCGCTACACTCACACAGATCCTGAATTTGAAAAAAAATGAACTTGACCAGGTTGCAGATTTCCTGGGACATGATATTAGAGTCCATAGGGATTTCTATAGGTTGCCAGTCCCAACCATGCAGTTGGCCAAGATCTCAAAATTGCTCTTATCCATAGAAAAAGGAGAGCTTTCTGGTCTGCAAGGCAAATCTCTGGATGAAATTGAAATTGAAGGTGAGTGTTCAGATGTCTGATGATGTTCTGTTTAGTAGGGGTGGGAATCTATGGGTACCTCAAGAGTTGCTTCCGATTCAGAGGCCCACGATTCAATTCGATTCGCTTCTGATGCATCACTACATTGGCTTATATTTCATAGCTAATGTAAACCACTGGTACATTTTTAAAACAATTTCAGAACTCGAGGAGGAGCAAGGGTTTATATTGCACACTTGGACTTTTATTAAAGTGCGCAAGGCAACCTGGTTTACAATGGTGTGGCAACAACACACATTTCAAAAAGTGCCAATGGCAGCATTTGCTGTAACAAATGTTTATCTTCTCCTATAACAAATTTACAAAAACATTTAAACTTATAATTCTGATTTTGTGTAACCTTTTATTTTAATACCTGAAGGTGCAATATGCAGAAGACAACAGTGGCTTACTTTTTTTTTTAATTTAGACTTTAAAAAAAATCTATTTTTAATACACTGCGATTGGCTGGCAACCAGTCCAGGGTGTCCCCCGCCTACTGCCCAAAGCCAGCTGAGATAGGCTCCAGCACCCCCCGCAACCCTTGTGAGGAATAAGCAGTCAAGAAAATGGATGGATGGATGGATCTTTTTAATACCAGCTCCTCTGAATCGATTCACAATCTTTTTAATATGACAATCGATGCATCAAAAAACAAAAACTATCGTTCTCACCCCTACTGTTAAATAGTGGCATCCTTTCCAGCTTACAGCTGTACTACAGACCAGTTTTTCTGTAGCAAATGCAACATATTTATCTAAATAGCATTACATTACCTGCCTAAAACTTTTGCACAGTGCGACATAATGCTGGTGTTTAATCGGTCAACAAGGTCACCTGTGCTGAAATGTGAGGAAATGTTTGCCGTTCAAATTTATGACTAGAAAACTTTAAAAAAAAATGTTCTGTGTGGCTCCTTAACTTGCTACAGGATAGTTTTGAGTAATGTTAGATTATCATCAGTGTTTCTCAGTATTTGGTGGAAGAGTTTACGAGATTGTGTGTACATTATTAAATTGGTAGAACAATTCTAAAACTTGAGGCCTTAGGTCTGATGCCTCACTGATCTTTTCTTATGAACTTATCTTTTTCAAGATAACTTATCATTCAGTGAGAGTGAAAATAATGATGGCAGTGACTCAGAGGGCACCGGCACAGAGGTCGGAGGACCACTGCGTGACGATGACAAAGACCTGGATCCAGCCTCAGACTCTACGAACCTTGAGCGGCAACAGAACTCTGTTGGCCATGGTAGGTTCTCTGTCTACTTTAAAATTTTTCTCTCAGCATATGGGGCAGCAAAGGCCGCTCAGGACAGTATCTGTTGAAGAGACAATTTTCACACGTCGTCTTTGTTTTTACCAGATGCACTGTCAAATGTGACGTCTACAGTAGAAGACACACTCCCTTCAACTGCCGGTAAGACAAGCTATAGAGTCTCTGGAAAATGTTATGAATATATGCAATGATAGAGCACTAAAATGAACTAAAGAAACAAAATAAAAGTCATGCAACTGAAGCGCAGTTACAGATTAAGACCTTTAATGCACACATTTGGATTTTCAAAAAAAATTTAAATAAAAAATCTCCACATGGGCCTCTTCAGCTTACATACATGAATCCCTCACTTGCACCTAAGCTTCTTTCACCATTGATGCCTGGAGAGATGCAAGAACATGAAGGATGAATGAGGAAGTCTGTTCAAGGAGTCAAATTAGTTGATTGAGAGGTTACAAAAACTATGATAATTATTCAAGAAACACTAAATATGTGAGGACTGGGATTAATTGGGCAGAATGAGAGAAAGTAGTATGGAGTGTGGTCAGGTTCTTATGCTAAAAGAGTGCCTTGACCAGGTGCCCTATTCTGGGATAGCCGTGTGTGTGAGAATGAGGTAAAAAGATTAAGAATATGTGGAATCTATGGCTGGTAAATGATTGAGGGTCTATTCTGGATACTACAGCACAAGTGTATGTATATATATATATATATATTTTTTTTTCCTCTCAGGAAAAGGCGATGCTGGTCAAGCGAGTGAGGCAAAAAGACTACCAAAGAAAATGTGGACCAAAGCCGAGGTCGCTGCAGTGATGCGACATTTTGGAAGCCACATAAAAAAAGGAAATCTTGCCTCCAAAGTTGAATGCAGCCAGTGTAAGCAGGCAGAAGACCCTGCGCTGTCACAACGGTCTGTACAAAATATTAGAGACTTTGTGAGAAACCGAATAACCACAGCCAAAAGGCAGGCCCAGAAGAGACGGTAAACCCATTTGCTGGTATCTCACTGAGCAACGAATGCTTGCGAACATGGAAAATATTGGGTTTTTGTCGGGGTGTGTAAAAGATTGCAAAAAATTTTCAGTTTTCACTTGTCACAGTTTTTCTTGTTGCAAAGTTTTGAATGTTGACAGTTTTTCTCCTGTTCTGCAAGCATCTTTTGAAACATTTTATGAACCCAGACAAAAAATCCAAATCTGCTATTTTCCCAAGCATTCATCACTCAGTGAGATACCAGAATTTATTTAAAATTAAATTCAGGGAATTTTTTATTTGTTTAATTATATTTTCACTTAATTTTATAAGAGATATGCTCCCTGCACTTTTTTTTCCTAGAAATTAAAACAAAAAACTTGAGGGTGCTATGGTGTATATGCCACTGAAGAGGTGGGACTTCTGGTGTTCTTAAGCCACACACACCTCTGTTTCTGGTTACTGTTGCGACATAAGGGTGGAAGTACGAGAACTGGGACACGGCCTATATGTCCTAACAGTACCTGGTAACAGCGTAGGTGTGTGATTTATGGAAGTTAGAAGTCCTGCCTTCTCCGTGGCATATACCCCATTTATTTGCTTAATTTTTAATTTACCTTAACACATGCTAATGACTTGGGAAGCACCCAGCACTTTTTGTTAGCAAATAGATTTGTTTTAAAATTCAATATTTAACATAAAACTAAAAACCTTTAAACATGTTGAAAATTTGAAAGTTAGAAACATGCTTAGAAGTGTTTCAAACTTTATTTTTTCTTTTATTAATGTTGGCACAATTTTTTTTCTTTTGCTACAAATGAATATCAGCTCCAACTAACTATTGGCCTCTTTGACTATAAATATTTAATGTCATTAAATAGACATTTTCCTACATTCTTTTAGCCGTTGTGTCTTCATTTAGGTGGCTGTAAATGTGACGTCATTGTTTTTTTTAAAGTTTCAATAATGCTGATGCTCATTACTGTCTTGTATTTTTGTATTAGTCATGAAGAAACACTTACAGGGGTGAAACCATCATCCATCTATAACCAAATGCTCTTTTTTTGGTTCTGTTCACCTAATGCATAGTGGTGTAAGGTGGTGTATTTATGTTAATTTTGGGTGGTGGGGGGCGTGACTTCCTTGTCCATTTAAAGTCGCCACAATCCTGTTTTGTCCTTGTAAACCACAATTCAAGTGTCGTCAAAAACCACCATTCTGTCAGGTCTGATATCTCAGGTTGTGAACCTCTTTTCTAAGAGCTGAAGTGTGCTAAATCTTTCTCAAATTTTTTGCAGTGTTTTAGCCTTACTCCCATCGTTATAGTCCCTTTAAAAAGGTGTGTCAACCTAAACCACCACCGGGCCTGTTTTTGAAATTTGTCAGTCTATACCATATAAACCTGTATGTGTGTGTGTGTGTGTGTGTGTGTGTGTGTGTGTGTGTGTGTTCTTGTACATAATACATAGTGAGGACCAAAATACGTCTTTATCCAACAGAATGAGGACATTTTTGTGAAGTGAGGACATTTTGGCCGGTCCTCACTTTGCAAGACCTCTTTTTGAAGGTCAAGACTTGGTTTTAGAATTTAGGTTTGAATTGGGTTATGGTTGGGGTTAGGGTAAGGGTCTAGGAAATGCATTATGTCAATGGATGTCCTCACAAAGATATATGTACAAGGATGTGTGTGGGCGCGTGTGCATGAGTGTGTGTGTGTGTGACAATTATTAAACATTAAATTACCATAGTGATAACCTTACCTGGCTCAATGGAACTATGCACAGTCAAGTGCCAGATCTTGTAAGCTTATTTATCAGCTTATTGATGAACATTTGTCCCATGCCCTATTAAAACACTAAAATAAAAATAAAATAAAAATAAAATGCACCTCTTTTGGTTATTATGGTTTGCAGCTAACTCGACTGTGGAAAAAAAGGGACACTGAGGTGGTGGTTGCTGTTATTCCCTCACAGACAAAGGGGCAAAACATTCTTATCCACCACTCAGAGCTCCGCTCACTTCGGCCACACCAGTGGCTGACGGGGGAAGTATGTATCAAGTGTGCAATTATTCTTTTTAACCTGTTAGGGTGTTTTTATCCTATGAAATAGTTTTGATAAATATGTTGTATGGCCGTCAGAAATTACATTTAATCCTATTATGTACTGTTGATATTTGCATGATCAATTTGTTCTTGCTATCAGGTCATTGAGGGCCTCCTCCATGTTTTTGCCCACACATTCAACGTGAAGGATGCAGTATATTTGATGAGCCATTACACTGCAGGTTGTATTCTGTATGGTGAGAGGGAGAAGCTGCCTCAACAAAGTTTGCGTAAGGTAAAGTGTGCGCCGTGCCTGTGTGTGTGTGCACATGTGTATGCATGCGTGCGTGCGTGCGTGCGTGCCTGGTGTTTGGGATGAGTTATCAGAAGACGGTTACAGTAATCGAGTCTGCTGGAGGTAAAAGCATGGATAAGCTTCTCTTGGTCTGCTTGAAGCATGCAGTCCTTCAGTCTGGATATGTTTTTCAGCTGGCAAAAGGCTGTTTTAGTGATGAATTTAATATGATTGCTGAAGGTCAGGTCTGAGTCTATTAGTATCCCAAGATTTCGAACTTGGTCTTTAGTTTCTAAAGATAGTAACTCAAGCTGTTTTTTTTTAACAGCAATCCTCTTTTCTTTATTGCCGAAAACAATGAGCTCTGTTTTGTTTTTGTTTAGCTGAAGGAAATTTTGGTTCATCCAGTTGTTAATTTGCTCTAATACGTTAATAGAACTGCTGTCATTTGGGGACATTGATAAATACAGTTGTGTGTCATCTGCATAACTATGATAGTCAACATCGACGTTCTGAAGCATTTGACCCAAAGGTAACATATACAGACTGAACAAAAGGGGTCCAAGGACTGACCCTTGAGGGACCCCACATGTCATGGCCTTTCTATCAGATTTAAAATTTCCAATAGTCACAAAGTAACTCCTTTCCTCCAAATAAGACCTGAACCATTTAAGGACTGTTCCATTTAACTCCACCCAAGATTCCAGCCTGTCCACAGTATATTATGATCAATCGTGTCAAATGCTGCACTGAGGTCCAACAAGACGAGCACCGATACCTTCCCTGCATCAGTGCTCAATCTTATATCATTCAGTACTTTAATCAGAGCTGTTTCTGAGTTGATTAAAAACAACTTTTTCAACTATTTTAGTTACGAAGGGAAAGTTTGCGATTGGTCTATAATTTGCTAGCCGGGAGACATCCAGTGTTCTCTTTTTTTAGAATGGGCTTGACGGCGGCTACTTTCAGAGATTTAGGAAGCTCACCTGATTGAAGTGAGCAATTAATTATTTGTTGTAAATCAATCTGAACAGATTTGACAATGGTTTTGAAAAAGCCAGATGGTATTGAGCCAAGACAGCTCGTGGAAGGTTTCAATTGCTGAACCAAGTCTACGACAGTATTTTGATCCACTGAGTCAAATTCTGTCATGGTAATTAAATTATTCCGAGGTGATTTCAAGTGCTGCATCATTTTGTTATTTTGTAACAATGTTTGACCTGATGGCTTGTACTTTTTCACTAAAGTAGCAGGCAAATTCATTGCATTTATCTGTTGAGAGGAGTTCTGGCGCTGTTTGATTTGGGGGATTTGTGAGTTTGTCAACCACGGCAAATAGAGTGTGTGTATTGTTGAGGTTCCTACTAATAATTTCAGAAAAGTGTTGTTGTCTAGCTATTACTAACTCTTGGTTAAAAAGACAAATACATTGTCTGTACAGGTCAAAATGAACTTGGAGTTTAGTTTTTCTCCACTTTCGCTTGGCTTTTCTGCATTTAGTTTTCAAAGTCATTATGTTGGTAGCACACCTCCAAGGTGTTTTAGTTCGGGATGAAATGGTCTTAGTTTTAATAGGAGCAACAGCATCCAAAACATTTGAGATTTTTTAGGTGAATTCATCCAGAAGTTCATCAACGGTCTCTGCATTGACGAGATCAAGAATGTGACCTTGATTGTGTGTTGGACCTTTTACATGTTGTGAGAGACCAAAAGTATCAAGTATATTACAAAATTCTTTGGTATTTTTATCCAAGTTGTTGTCAACATGAATGTTAAAGTCTCCAGTTAAGACCAGATAATCATAGTCGGTACAAATTACTGACAGCATTTCTTCAAATTCCTCCATGAATCTGCCTTTTTGTTTTGGAGGTCTATAAATTATGACAATGACGATGTTTGGTTCACCTTTTACCAAAAGACTAAGATATTCAAATGAATTAAAGCCTCCCAATGAAATGTCTTTACACTGAAATAGAGATTTAAAAAATGGCAGCAAGTCCACCACCTTTTTTGCCATTACGACATTTGTTCATGAAACTAAAATTTGTTGGTGTTGCCTCATTGAGAACCGTGTTGCAGGAACCTTCTGTTAGCCATGTTTCACTGAGGAGAAATAAGTCAAGATCATATGTCATAATAATGTCATGAATCAACAATGATTTGTTAACTAGTGATCTTGTATTTAGTAGCGCTAGTCTCACAGTGGCAATCGGAGACGCTGGTTTAGTCAGAGGTTCACAAGCTATACTGACTAGGTTTGTAGCTTCTGACTTATTTCTTCTCATTTCTTTTGCCAACTTTCTATTTCTTGTAATCACAGGAATGCTACGTATACATTAATAATGTATATGGGACATCAAATCCAAAGTCTCACTGACCACATATGGCGCGCGCAATATGATCGCGATATGAAGGCGAGCTTCCCTGTTGTCTGAAAATGTTAACAGGCTTGTCTGTTTGAGCAACTGGCTCAAAGCAAATAGGATGCTGTTAGCCATTTCAGTTATTTTTCTAATCAGAAAGAAATCAGAAACTGGGTTGAGCTGGTAAATAACGACCAATATATTGCTGCTAAGTTTAAAACAAACTTTAAAAATAGTTTGCTGCACTATAAGCAGAGTCTCTGAGTTTACATTTCATATGCACTTTGTTGGCATTTTACATTGCCCCAATTTTAATCCCTTGGAAAGGGCTGTTGAGGGGCTGTTTGTGTGACTTTGCGTGTGTTGAATTCAATACTTTTTTTCAATTAAAAAAAAAAAAAAGATTTGCATACGAAAATCAATCCTCTTATTCACGTTAACGATGTTACAATTCGATAAAATAATGGGACAGAAAAAAAATCAAGGGATTTTTTTTTTTTTACAATAAATAAAATGTGCGATTAACTATTAGTTAACTATGAAAAAATGTGATTAATCGCGATTAAATATTTTAATCGCTTGACAGCACTAATATATATACATATATACACACACACACACACACACACACACACATATATATATATATATATATATATATATATATATATATATATATATATATATATATATATATATATATATATATATATATTAGGGGTGTGAATTGCCTAGTACCTGACGATTCGATTCATATCACGATTCACAGGTCACGATTCGATTCGATACCGATTAATCCCGATACGAATTTATAAGTCGATTGTTGCGATTTTTTTTCATTCAAATTTAGAAAATACTAATCAGTAAGCTTGTAGAGTGTAAGATTTATATGAAAATGTATTATTTATTTATCTGAAATTTCAGTCTTATAGAGGTTGTAATCTGTTTCATGTTTGAACAGCATTAAAATAAAATATTAAGGCTTAATGTTCCGTTCATATAACATTCTTCCATGCTCAAGGTGTGAATCCTAAAAAAAAAAAAAAAAAAAAAAAAAAAAATCGATTCTGCCGATTATTGAATCGATTCGAGAATCGCGCGATGTAGTATCGCGATATATCGCAGAATCGATTTTTTTTAGCACCCCTAATTAATATATAATAATATATATATAAACATATATATATATATATATATATATATATATATATATATATATATATATATATATATATATATATATATATATATATATATATATATATATATATACGTTTTTATTCTTAATAAAATAAATAAGAAATTCATAAAAAGAATAAATTGAGTTCCTCCACACAGTCTGTTCTATGGTCCCCTTCATCTGACCATTATCATGGATTTGAAACACAGAAGGGCCAAAACATGCCTTGTGACAATTAAAAAACTGGCCACCTGAGGGTGCTAGAACTGCACAAGTGGAAATCAACCCGACTTTTTTTTTTTCAGCAGATATGCTGCTTTTAATATCGTGACATGACCACGACGATATATTGTGGCAGTTTTAATATCACGATATTGCCATTATTGTTACATCCCTATAAGATAGTCATTGAGGCATCTCAACTCTCTGGCACTGATACAGTACAGCGCTCGTATCTTAATTCGGCACTCACAAGCGAAAGCAAGGAAAAAAATCAGTTAAACGACGGCTAACATCTTGTAAAACACAGAAGTCGTGTCATTCGTATCTCAGGGAACCTCTGTATTTGTTTTAATACATAAAAGACCTTAAACAAATATCCATCCATCCATTTTCTTAACCATTTACTCCTCACAAGGGGTTGTGGGGGTGCTGGAGCCTATCCCAGCCAGCTTCGGGCAGTAGGCGGTGTACACCCTGAACTGATTGCCTTCAACAAATATTTTAAGGGTAAAAGAGCTTGAGCATTTTTTATTATCTTAGCAGCAAGGTCAGGTCGCCGATGCAATGTTTAGCAGTCCAAATGCGAAGTACTGTATTGAAATACTAAATCTTCATATGTGCCTTCCCATATGCAAATGAAGCAATGAACATATCATATGGTAAATGGAGACCCACCAAAATGGATCTAGACATTAAATCAAAGTTCACTTGAGGGCCAAGTGACAAAAAAGTGAAAGTGAAATGAATTGTATGATAAAAAGTAGAGATAGACCGATATGCTTTTTTCAGGGCCGATACCGATTCCGATTATCGGTAGTCAAGGAGGCAGATAACCGATATTTGAAGCCGATATTCATTTGCAGTAAAAGTTAAAATGTTGGCACCAAATTTTTGAATAATGCAAACCCTAACCGTTCTTTACAATGGATTCTCACACTGCACTTTTCATTTTACATCCTTCTATCTGCAATAAGACGTTGGTGGCGGGGGGAGTTAAATGTGGGGGCCAATGTGACATTACCTTTTATAGCATTTGGGATACTTGTAGTTTTATTCTATAAATGTTATATTTTTATATTTTGAAGTAATAGGAGGAACCCTGTCATTCAAAATGTGCATCAGCTGTGGCATTACTTATTACTACAGCAAAAAAAAAATAAAAAAATTCCATGAGAAAAACTATTCATCCCTGAACACCATACAGTTCTTGTAGACCTTATTATAATTATTGTTATTGTTACCATATAGACAGTTTTGATAAGCTGAGGATCTTAAATCGAGAACAGCAATATCATGCTACTCCTCTCTACAAGAGACCTGTCAAAAGACACTTCATCATGTAGTTTACTGCCACTTAGGATGCCCCAATCAACGCAGAAAAAGGTAGAGTAAAATAACTTGGTTATAATAATAGTAAGAATAACTTGGTTAAACAGACATTGTTGCGGTGGACCGCTGCCACTTTCTGCTGTTTAATGTGTTTTACACTTATAGACTATTCTCTCACTACTGTACTGTACTGTATCACTTAATGGCACAGATGTACTTGTCTAAATAATAACTGGGCTGCAACATTGCTAATTCACATTAACAAGCACTGTCTTAGCTGTCCACATGAATAGTTACTAACACACGAGAAAGTTATACAACACACCAAACATGAGCTCATTATTCAAAGTATGAGGCACGTAACGAAATTACATCACTGAACATTAATTGCAGCCGACTACGGCCGTAGATGTTACATATTAGTGGCATCCATTGAGAGCATAATGTCCCAACTGACAGCAGACATGACGTGAAAAGAGAGACAAAACGAGCAAATAAGCACACTATACTTTAGTGCACTTCTCTACTAATGCCAAACATACGGAAGAGAACACGTTCGTGTAGTTAAACGGTGTTTGAGACACTTAATTAGTTACGGAGCGGACTTTAACGAGGTGCACAACGAGCTGTCAATCAAATCGACGTCGAAGCTTAAGGCACACAATGGCAAACCAGTGCGACAAATAAACACAATATAAAGTAACTAAACGCTATTTAGTGTCACTGTGGCATCTCACTGCATAATAACCGCTATGCAACAAGTAGTGGACGTGACCCAGAATGCAATGTGTGCGTCACGAGAGGTAAATATAATGACATTACTCTACTCTTAACATGGAACTAGACAATATAATAATGACAACTGTTAATATTTGGAACCTTTCTAACAAACATTATTTACTTAATTAAGTGAAAATGTGTGTGATTCCCTCCCCGAGTAGTTCAAGTAGCGAATTAGCTACTGGGTGTTAGCCTACATGCTAAGCTGAACACACCACTGTTAGCTAGCGGGGATTCAATGCAAGGCAATGCAGCTCCATTCATATAGTGCATTTAATACACAACATAATTCAATGTGTTTAGCTTATCATGGTGAAACGATCGGCGGAGTCTCTTCTCTTTTAACTTACCTTCGAAGCATGTGTCTGTCGCGTTGTGTCCGTGGGTGCGTGTGTGACCGGCTACTGTGATACAGGCATACACTACTGATTGGTTCTGGCTCTTGCATGGCTAACCAATCAAATGCTGCTATGGGCGTTACATTGCTGGAGTTGGACTCCATAACAGACAGAGACGCTCTGGGCTGCATTCGAAGCGAAAAGACGGAGTTTTAAATGGATCGCTCATATCGGCCGTCAGATTAATAAAACAGACCGATACCGATATGTACCAATATGTCAAATATCGGCCCCGATTATCGGCCCGACCGATTATCGGTCTATCTCTATTGCTAGTTAACTTGGTGCAGATACTTTGAAGTTGACTTTCTGTGTACCATGATAGCCTGTGAAGTAAATGTGCCAAAGAAAATAAAACAGTAGATAACACAGCTCTGCTTGCAGTTGCATACATGAAGTGTAATGAACACTAACAGACTTTACTGAACTATTTCAATCGAAAAAAAATAAATAAATTTAAGTAAACACAAATCCAGCAATTTACCAAATTATAAGTGATTACTTCATTTATACTGTACTGGTAATACTAAGCCATTATTTATAACAAACAAATGTAACTGTACATTAAATTAATGACATAATGACACATACTAAGTTAGGATGGTCGGCCTCCTCCTCATCAGAGTAATTAACTTAATTATTCGGCAATACACGATATACACAGTACTTTTCTCTGTATATCTACACATTCATCTATCAAACCAACTGTAAAAGACGGCAAAAGAGGCTCTCGTCTTTCTAACACGTTTCTTTATTGACCACCCGAACTCCCCGCGCCTGCGCACAACTCTCTCGCGAGACTCCGCGAGTTATTGACACTGAATTACCATGCAGCTATAATATATGCACAAACATAAATGTTACATCATTATATGACATCTCCCTCTCTTTTGTGTTATTTCCAATAACAAAATAAATCTTATGCTGGACAGCAGATACCAGTTATCACTTGCATAATGTACCATTGTTTCTTCTATTAAAGAAATGAGTCAACTTAAATTTGCACCAACATAAATTAGTTCTGCATACAAATAATATCAACATTGTCAAAACCAACACAAATTTCAACTTTTCCAACATTTTCTCCTTATAGTTTTCTTTTTTTTTTTTTTTTTTTTTCAACATTCAAATTTCCATTCTCCTTTTCGCATCATTTCCTCCTTCTCCCCACCCAAAGGCCATGTGACTCGCTGTCATCACAGGTCAAGCCTGCTGACAGGTTTGCTCACCCGCCCCGAACGGGTTACCACCTGAGTAGGTGAGGAACTTGAGGATGTAAACACACCCTGACGAACAGGAACAGTGTCCACTATGTGGTGGCGGTGCTGGCAGAGTGGGCGTCTGTTGCCTTGGATTCCTCGGGTGCTGCTGGAACAGGCTGGGGAACCGGCCCAGGATGAAGGTGACGGCGATTCCGCCTCAACTCTGCCCCTTGTGACGTCCGGATGATGAACGATCTTGGTGTCGTGCTCTCCCGTGAGACCACCGCCGGAAAACACCAAGACTTCTCATGGTCCAATTTGGAATATACCTGATCCCCTGGCTGTAGGGCAGGCAAGGTTCTGGCTCCATGGCGACGGTTGAAGTAATGAGCTTGCTTCGCCTTTTCCTTCTTGTCTGTTTCCTCCACGGCTGTCCTGCTGGGCCACTTTGGTCTGAGGTTTCTCTCCAGGGTCGGGAGTGTTGTTCTGATTTTCCTCCCCATCAATAACTCAGCCGGACTGTACCCTGTGGTGGAACAGGGAGTAGCTCGATAGCACATAAGCGCCATGACAGGATCCTCCTGCTTTAAAATCTTCTTCGCCGTCTGCACAGCCCTCTCTGCGTGCCCGTTGCCCTGCGGATGATGAGGACTGGACGTGAAATGTTGGAAGTCGAGTTGCTTCGCAAACTCCTGAAATTCAGTACTTGTGAACTGGGGACCATTGTCACTTACTACTTCGTTTGGAATTCCAAATCTAGCGAAAACTGACCTCAGCTTTTTGATCATCTGCGTGCTTGTTGTGGATGGCAGGTGTAGTATTTCAATGAATCTCGAATAGTAGTCTGAGACAACAAGGTAGTGGTGTTGTTTAAATTCACAGGGGTCCATAGCTACTCTCTTCCAGGGTCGCTCCGGAAGCGGTGTGGATAGGAGTGGCTCCTTCTGTTGAGTTCTTCTCATTTCATGACACACTTGACATGATGTCACAAGTTTGCTTATTTCTGACGAAAGTCCAGGCCACCACACTGATGAACCTGCTCTCTGCCTACATTTGATAAGGCCTTGATGTCCTTCGTGAATTTTCTGAAGTACTTCATCTCTCATCGATCGTGGCACAACAATCCTACATCCTCTCAGAACTAAGCCATCGTGCACTGACAACTCAGACTTGACTTGAACATACGCTAGCATCTACTGGCACTTTACTGATGTGCTCAGGCCATCCTTTCTCTATGAGCGATGTCACACAAAGCAGTTCGGTATCAGCGGCTGTTGCTACCCTGATTTCATCCAACTTGCTTGCAGATGCTGGGATCCCTTCCACCACACTAGCCACATAGCAGGCCACATCACTGTGCGTTTCATCTGATGTGCTAATGTTAGTAATCGGGCTGCGTGACAGCGTGTCCGCAACAATCAGGGTTTTCCCAGGAGCATATTCGGCGACGGGGTTGAACCTCATGAGCCTCATGAGGAGACGCTGGCAACGTAAGGGTACATTGTCCAAGCTCCGGCTATTAATGAGAGGCACAAGCGGCTTGTGATCAGTTATGAGCTTAAACTGTTCCAGCCCATTTAGGTACCTGTCAAACTTCTCGCATGCCCAGACTCCTGCTAACGCCTCCTTTTCTATCTGTGCGTAGCGAGATTCTGCATCACTGAGCCTGCGGGAGCAATATGCTACTGGCTTCCAGTGACCTCCTTGGAGTTGGAGTAGCACACCACCCAGTCCAAAACTACTAGCGTCAGCCGACACAGCTGTTGGCTTGCTCACGTCGTAGTAGGCAAGCACCGGTGCAGTTGTTAGCATGTGTTTAATGTTCTCGAAAGCCGTTTGTTGAGCATGACTCCATGTCCATACAGCATCGTTCTTTAGGAGCTCATGCATTGGCTGGCCCACCGTAGAGAGGTTTGGAATGTACCTTCCCAGGTAATTCACCATTCCCAAAATCCTCTTCAGCTCTTTCACATCAGCTGGTGGTGACAGCTGCCGAATAGCCTCCACTTTGTCGGGATCGGGCCGGATACCAGACCCGTCAATGAGGTGTCCAAGGAACCTCAGCTGGCTCTGTTTGATTGAACACTTCTCTTTGTTGAGCTTTAAGCCAGCAGATTCAATGCGTTGCATTACCTTTTCTAAGCGGTCATCATGTTCCTCCTCTGTGGCCCCGTACACCAGGACATCATCCATGAAGACCTCCACACCTTGCAGGCTCTGAAGAGTCTCCATCATCTTCCTCTGGAAGATCTCAGGTGCACTTGTGATTCCAAACGGGAGTCGTTTGAAGTTGAAGCGGCCAAACGGTGTGATGAACGTAGTGAGCTTACAGCAGTCTGGGTGGAGGGGTATCTGGAAAAACCCGCTGGCTGCATCCAGAGAAGAAAAGACTGTAGCTCCGCTTAGTTTAGCGATGATCTCTTCTGCAGTAGGCAAAATGTACCGTTCTCTTTTAACAGCTTCATTCAGCCTTTTAAGGTCGACGCAGATGCGGGCTTTGCCTGTACTTTTCTTCAGGACTGGCACCATGGGTGCACACCAGTCTGTGGGCTGGGTAACCCTCTCTATTATGCCATTCTGCTCCATCCTCTGTAGCTCATCTTTCACTCTTGCATCATCGGGAGAGGAACACGCCGTGCTGTGTGCACAGCATATGGCTGAGCATTGTCTTTTAGTTGTATTTTCACTGGTTCGGTCTTTAAGGTCCCGTGCTCACCATATGCATGAATGTGGCCTTGGTTGGTCACCATCTCATCCACTCTCCTCACCAAATTCATCTTCACTGACATTGGTCGGCTGAGGAGGTTATTCACTGTACGCCCACGGATAACATAGACTGTGATTGGGTAAGTTTTGCCCTTGTAGCTTACTGTGCTTTGAATCTGCCCTAAGCACTGCAATTCCCCCCCTGGGCTGTCGAGTGGAATATCAGCAGGCTGGAGTTGTGTGTTTTCGTGAAGCGAGTGATAGGTCTGTTCACAAATGACGTTCACGTCTGCCCCTGTGTCAATTTTAAACACAACTGGTGCAGATCCCAGTAACAACTTGACGGCCCATTGCTCAGAAGCCCCTTCTGGTTTCGTCACAGCCCCTAGGAAAAATGGCTGCTGCTGCTGCTGCTCTGCCTGCTCTGTGACCTCACTCACCGCTTTCTTATTCCTACACACTCTGCTCCAATGTCCAACTTTGTTGCACGAGTTACACACAGATTTCTTAGCGGGGCAATTTTCATTTTTGTCATGCCTAGCTTTCCCGCATTTGCCACATTGTCCATAATGTCCTTCTCTTTGCTTACCGTGGCCTTTGGTGCGCTTTTGGTATTTGCTAGTGACTTCACGTACCATCACCGATGTCTCTCCCTGCATGCTGATTTGAGACGCCACTTCCTCAGACTGCCTGACGGTCTCAATGGTCAGCGCGAGCGTCAGGTCGTTTGTCAGCTGCAGCTTACGTGAAACTTCTTTGTCTAATATTCCCACGACGATCCTGTCGCGGATATTCTCTTCTCGGGTCGCACCGAAGTCACAATGCTCCGACAGATCGTACAAGGCCCGGATGAATGTCTCCGCCTTCTCACCCGGCCGTTGCGCCCGCTGGTGAAAACATGCTCGTTCATGTATCACGTTTCTCCGCGGCACAAAGTACTCATCGAACTTGCCAAGCACCCGTTCAAAGTCATTCCTGTGTCCCTCTTCGTTGAAGGCAAACGACCTGTAGATGTTTTCGGCCTCGCTACCCATGGCGTAAATCAGGCTGCTTACTTGCACCGCGCCATCTTCTCTGTCAAGTTTCGTAGCGGTCCTAAATCTCACAAAACGCTGCCTCCAGTCTGGCCACTCACCAGGCTTATCGAAGGGGAAGCTCATCGGTGGAGTAAACTTTGCCATTGTTTCTAGTTCACTTCTGACACCATGTAAAAGACGGCAAAAGAGGCTCTCGTCTTTCTAACACGTTTCTTTATTGACCACCCGAACTCCCCGCGCCTGCGCACAACTCTCTCGCGAGACTCCGCGAGTTATTGACACTGAATTACCATGCAGCTATAATATATGCACAAACATAAATGTTACATCATTATATGACACCAACCTTGCGTCTTTCTGTTCACAATTTCAATTAGCATTTATCTTACTCAACAGACGGCTAGCTCTGCTATGCTAACCGTCACTAACAAAAGGGTAGCAATTCTAAATAATTAGCTGCATTCATCATAATAAATAGACTGTTAGGTATGCTAACGTAAACTCTGCTCGCACTTTCACTGGACTTGCATTAGAATTCATTTCCGCGAAATTGCAAGACGGAGCAGTGTACACGAGCGCCCACATTTAAAAAAAAAAAAAAAAGTTTACGAGACAAGTTTCTGGAGGAAAATTGTCAACTAAGCTTCAAATCCTACCTCGTTTGCAGACTTTACACAGCTGCACACCAAGTTCGCCAACTGCGTTCAGTAGGTCGCCTTGTGAAGCCTCGTGAAGTGAAGTAATTGGAGCCGGGGGCGGGCCGGTGCTGCTAGAGGGTGTCACTTCCGTACTCGGAGCAATTGTATAAATTACGTTTAAATCAACAAATTGGTTCAGTCGTTAACATTGTTGATAAGAGTGGCTATTGTTGTATGATTTCACAACGTCAATTAAAATAAATAAATAAATAAATACATCACATATAAAATCAACCCTAAAGGCTCATATATTAAATTTATTACCACAGACAAAAACAAATGATATTTTAATGACATTGTTAATTTTGTAATAGTAAAATGTGATTTCAGTTTTGTTTTTTTTAAGTATTTTTGTTTTGTTGGTTTTTTAAATTCATTATTGAACATCTTTTTGCTTTACTAAATAAAATACCCTTGCTGCTGTCACACAGTAGTAGCTGCCGGAGGATGTTCTGTTACTAGCGCTTTAGTAATGGTTGCATGTGTTCTTTGACAAAATTGTGAGTGAGCCCAATCCCTTGGCTGAGAAGCAACCCCGCAAATGAATGGTCACATGATGGTTTACTGTTGGCATGACACAGGACTGATGGTTGCGCTCACCTTTTCTTCTCCAGACAAGCATTTTTACGGCCTCCAAACAGTTGGAAAGGGAATTCATCAGAGAAAACATCTTTAACCCTTTTCTCAGCAGTCCAATCCATGTGCCTTTTGTTAAAATATCAGTCCACTCTTGGTGTTTATTTCTGGAGCTAAGTGGCTTTCTTTGCTGCCCTTCTTGACAAGTGTTATGGTCCTGCTCTCAGATTTAGTTTTTTTGTTGTTGTTGTTTTGTTTGTTTTTTTAAGCACTTTGTGATTGCTAAGGCTGTTTGAAACCGCTATATAAATAAAGATGACTTGACTCAGTGAGTAAGTGAAGGGGCGTTCCCGCCAGTGCCACACCTGTGGCATGTCACAATCAGGAGACTTTAAAAGGACTTCAGTGAAAACCCTCAGTTGTTTGATTATTCTCTTGCACACTTTCATGTGTTCTCTATATTTCCTGCACCAAGTCAGTGATCGTACATGTTGTATTTATCATGGTGCTTTATTTTCTCAATTATTTACTTAGTTTCAAGTTTCATTTTTGGCGCTCTGTTCGTAGTTTGTTTTTGTTTTTTATTAGTTTTTGCCCCTTGCCTTTGTACGTGATTTCTGTTGGTTACTTTCTCCTGGCATTTGTTACCAGTGATTTCCGTCCCCTATAATAAATATTGTATTTTCCTTATTTTGGTCTGCATTTATGGGATCCCTTTTTCACCGGTCACACCAGGCCATCCTCCGAAAGTCTTTCTGCCTCACTATGGGTTGTAGATGCACTTGCCTACTGCCATTCCTGAGCAAGCTCGACACTGGTGGCGGTGGTGGTGCTCTGATCCCGCAGCTGAATCAACTTTAGGAGATAGTCCTGGCGTTTGCTGCATTTTCTTGAGTGCCCTTGACCTTCTTAACTTAAAGCTTGTAAGTTTATTTATGGAAATTACATTCATTTTCATGGCAAATGGGGACTTTGCAATTCATCCAGTGACTATAACATTCTGGAGTACATGCAAATTACAATCATATCATAAAAAAAAATAATCAGGCAGCACTGCAGATTTTGAGGAAAATCAATGTCATTCTCAAAACATTTGGCCAGAAAGATGTGAGACTGTAAGACAAGGTGGAACGTTAAATGATGAATAAATGTATGGCACTGACAGTTTCTGTCTCTGCCTCCAGCTGTTCAAAGTGATGTCATAAACATCTGTTAACCATTGTACAATTTTTTTTTTTGTCAAATAAACAACCACTGGAAAAAATACTGAAATATATATAATTAAATGTCATGGGGTATTTCATTATTTAATTTATTTATTTAGAAATTGGTGCCCAGTCAGCAAAAACATGTGGCCCACATCCGGCATAAGTCCAGCACAGGTGGCATTCAGTCGGCACTGGCGTAAGGCATGTGGGCCGAACATGGCCCAGGAGCGGCAAAGGTAGCACTGGCTTGACTCTGTCAAACAGGATGTGGGCCAGTTGCTGTGTGACGCATCTGGCCCAGATATCAATTTACAACTCTGCGCCACATATGTATAGCCAGTCTTGTCCCACTCTTCAATGCAGTTTCAGATTTGTTTTTTTTATACAACCCATTTTTTACACATTTACATTTACATTTTACACATATTTGCATAACAGATATTAAGAAGAATTTTAATACGTCATCACACACACATTTCAATATGTTTCTGGTCAACCAATCAAAGTTTGTGTGTGAATTCTGCGAATGAACTTTCATGAAGCTTCCAGAGAGAAGTTCTTCGAACGTGCTTTCAACATTTCTTTGTAGCGATTCAAGGGGTAAGTATTTAATTTTCCTATGTTTTACATTTGACATTTTATGGCTTCATATTGACACAACTACTGACTTGACTTCACAGACATTGGTGTGTGGGGGTGTGTGCATGTTTGTCTTTGAAGAAACACACTCCTCAATGTCAATTATCATTTATTGACAGCGATGAAGGAGCCCTGCAGAGGCACAAACGGGGCCGGCCTAGGCGACAGGCGAGCTAGGCGGTCGCCTAGGGCGCCATCTTGTGGAGGGGGCGCCAAATTGCAGAAAGGAAAAAAAAAAAATTTAAAAAACACAAACACAAAAAGCCCCCCCTGTTTTTTTCTAACATAAAATATGTTATATAACAAATATATTTTATTAAGTTCATTTTTTTATTACTTCTATTTCAAATAAATGACTGTGAGTTTACGACCTGCTGTCCTGGCGCCCTGAACCTGACCCGCTGCTGCCGATTACAATGAATGAAAGGTAGGGGGAGGGGTATGGCGTTAGATTTGTGCCACAATTCCGTGCGTAACAAAATGTGTTTCGTACGTACAAAATGTGTTTCGTACGTACCAAAAATGTGTTTCGTACGTACAAAATGTGTTTCGTACGTACAAAATGTGTTTCGTGCGTACAAAACAGTCCTCGCGCACGCTTGCTACGTCTCTCCTCAACACGTACGAAACTTTGATTTACGCTTGCGATGCAAGGGTCGAGGCGTAATATTTGTGCCACAATTCTTAACCAATCAGGAGTCGGACAGGAGAGCAAATCCTGATTGGCTGTTTAATATCCAATCAGGCAGAACTTTGACAACGTGTCGTCACGCCGCGTTGCATCATGGGCGCTTCTTCGATTTTTGTTTGTTTTGTTTTGTTTACTAGCACTCGGTGCTTTCCTGTTTGTATTTTATCTGCATTTCTGCTGACTTTTATTCACTTAACAAAAGTTTTGTTATATTACGGGGTGAAGCAGCTCCCAACTGCTTTCCTGCTTAGCGGAAGACAAGTTTTAGCCCTCATGGGACCGTTGGATGACCGTTGGGGGGGACGCTAACTTCCGAATCGAAGACTACTTTCAACATTTTCATAACGGTAAGTAGCATAAAAATAGCATCTTTTAACTTGGCCACTATCACACACAGGCTTCCAAGACAATCAAAATTGTATGTAATAGTTACATACACGACATTGGCAATGGATGTGCATAGTTATGATGAAGAAAAAAAAATCGCCACCCCCTTTCTTTATTTTCTTATGCATTTTTCCTTTTCCTTTTTTTTTTTCCTTTTATTATTTTTTTGAACATATAAACAGATGAACAGCAGAGACAAAACAGAAAACAACAACAATCAAAAGAGAAGAAAATCCCAATAAAACAATCATTCAATCAATCATAACTTACATGTTCAAAAGGGAGTAGGAAGAAGTTAAAAACTTATCTAGTCCTACCCCTTTTACTCAATATATTTAAACTTATTTCATTATTAATACAATTTTAATTTACTAATTATTAAAAAAATAAAAAATAAAAATAAATAAATAATAATAATAAATGATATATATAATCCAAGTTATATATATATATATATACATACATACATACATACATACATACACACATATATATATATATATATACATATACATATATACATACATACATATACACACATATACACAAGTGCACTTAACATATTCACGTTTACCAAAAACATATATACATAAATTTACTAAACATATACCATAATACCTATCTAGATCATTTACACATACTCACATGTACATTTTTCATATTCTGGTCTGACATAGATAATTTTTTTTGAACTTTACTTTTAAACATTTTTTTAAACTCCAGCATTGAGTCACAATTTTTCAGAGCAATTTCCAAATGGTTCCACAGATCAACACCTTTTACAGATACACACCTTTGCTTAATATTTGTTCTTGTTTTGGGGTTTTTGTACACACTTGTACCCCTTATATCATAAGGACTGTGTCTAATTTCAAATAACTTCTGAGTACTGTGGCAGAGTAAATTGTTATAAACTTTATACATTATTTGTGCTATTTTAAAATCCACCAAGTCATAAAATTTCATTGCATTTAATTTAATAAATAGTGGATGTGTTGGTTCTGTATATTTTGATCCATTAATAATTCTTATAGCTTTCTTTTGCAATTTGAAAACGGTGTTAGTATTTGTTTTATATGCCATTCCCCATAATTCCACACAATAGGTCAAATATGGTAATAATAGTGAACTATATAATATATATAATGATTTCATGTTTAAAACATCCTTACTTTTATAGAGTATCCCTATGATTTTTGACATTTTCCTTTTAACAGTTTCTATGTGTGGCTTCCAACATAATTTATCATCGATAATAACTCCAAGGAATTTATTTTCATTCACCCTTTCTATTTCAATTGAATTCACCATAATTTTAACTTGATGAGTGATTTGTCTAGTGCCAAAAACTATGAACTTGGTTTTATTTAAATTCAATGATAATTTATTTACATCAAACCATTTTTTTATTATATTCAATTCATACTCCACAGTAGTCAGAAGCTGCTTCAGGTTTTCTCCTGAACAATAGAAAGTTGTATCATCAGCAAATAAGACACTTTTCAATATTTTTGAGACATAGCAAATATCATTTATGTACAGTATAAATAATTTAGGGCCAAGCACAGACCCTTGGGGAACTCCATGAGTGATCTTCATGTGTTCTGATTGTACATTATTAAACTGCACATACTGATATCTATTTTCCAAATAACTTTTCATCCACTTATAAGCTAAACCTCTTATTCCATATTTATTTAATTTATTCATTAATATAGAATGATCTATAGTATCAAAAGCTTTTTTTAAATCCATAAAAATCCCAACAGTAAATTTTTTTTTATCTATTTCGGTAGATATTGCTTCTACAAGCTCCATGACTGCCATTGAGGTGGTCCGTTTTTCTCTAAACCCATATTGGGTTTCACTTAAGAGCTTATGTTTCTCAATAAAATTATCCAATCTATATGAAAATAATTTTTCTAGAATTTTTGAGAACTGTGGCAACAATGATATTGGTCTGTAGTTATTAAACGTGTGTCTTTCTCCACTTTTATGAACAGGAATGACTTTGGCTATCTTCATTTTTGATGGAAATATACCAGTTTTAAATGATAAATTACAAATATATGTAAAAGGTTGTACAATATATTTCATAATACTTTTAACTAATGTCATATCAATGTTAAGACAGTCAGTAGACTTTTTATTTTTTAATGTTTTCACAACATTTAATACTTCTATATCATTAACATCATTAAGAAACATTGTGGATGAATTATTTACAATGTTCTTATCTATTTCACGTTTGTTTCTTGGCTCTGGGATTTTGTTTGCCAAGTTACTGCCCACGTTAACTAGATATTCATTAAAATTATTAGCTATGTCAGAAATTTCATCAATTACCATATCGTTATCTTTTATAAAATATTGTGGAAAATTTGTTTTTTTAGAACTTTTTTTAATTACATGATTTAGTGTTTTCCATATTTCTTGTGTATTGCTTTTATTCTGTTCTAATAATTCATGGTAATAATCTTTATTTCTTATTCGAATAATATTTGCTAATTTATTTTTATAGATCTTGTACTTTGTTTCAGCTTCCACAGTTCTCAATTTAATAAATCTTTTATATAAATTATTTTGCTTTTTGCATGCATTCTGTATCCCCTTCGTCATCCATGTCTTATTTGGACCTTTATACTTTCTTGTAATTTTAATTGATGGACAATGTTTATTATATAAAGAATTAATGGTTGACTGAAATTCACTATATGCAATATCAGGATCGTTATTTGAATAAACCTCAGACCAGTTGTGTTTCTCTAAATCCAACTTAAAGGCAGCCATGGAGCGTGTTGTTCTTACTCTAGTTTCAAATGTGTAAGTAGTCGGCTTCATTTTTTTATCAAAATAATCATAAAAAATTGCAAAGATCGGGAGGTGATCACTTATATCGTTAATAAGGAGTCCACTTTCTATTTTAAGGTCAATTTTATTTGTGAATATATTATCAATTAGTGTAGCTGTATCAATTGTTATTCTACTAGGTTTTATAATAACAGGAAATAAACTATTACTATACATCATATTTATAAATCAGTTGTCTTCTGATGTCCATTAGGATTTAATAAATCAATGTTAAAATCACCACACAATATTCGCAATTTTTTATCATTTGTATAACTAAGGATATCTGTTAACTTATCGTTAAATGTATCAAGACATGATCCTGGTGTCCTATATATACAACTTATAATTACGTTTGATATATTTTTTATGTGAACTTCAATAGTTACACATTCCATTACATTATCCACAGTAGTAGTTAGATGTTCAATTTGACTACATTTGAAAACCTTATCAACATATATTGCAACTCCTCCTCCCCTTCTGTTTTCCCTATTCATTGTAAACAATTCATATCCTTCCATTTCTATATCGCTTATTTTCTCATTATCAAGCCATGTCTCTGATATGGCTATAATTTGGAATTTATTTATTTTACTCAAGCATTTTTTAATTTCTGTAAAGTTTTTATATAGACTTCTACTTTTAAAATGTATGATTGAGAATGCACGAAAATCCTTACTTACATTTACATTGAATTGCTCATCAGTGTGGTACTCGCAGGCAAGGTCATAGTTGTTACTACATAAAAATTTATCTGGATCAATGCCATTTTCTGGATCAGATGTCTTATGTTCCGTATAATCAAATATTTGTAATTTTTTTGTGTTTGGGTATAGATTTTCCATTCTAGTATTTGTCAACTTTTCGTCATCAAGTGTACTGTGTCTTCCTTCATTTTATTGATGAGTTGTGTTGGTGCAAGTGTCTGGGTGTGCTTGTACGGGGATGAATTATAAGCTTGTCGTATTTTAGGTAGGCAATATCTCCTCTTTCCCGTGCTGCTTATTTTTAGTGCCTAGTGCCACCAAATGTATATCGTGTAACTAACAGACAGGAAAAAAAACATGGAATGTCCAAAAGCACTGTTAACACAATGCCATAGTTACTGATTTTTAAGTACGTTAGTGATAGTGATATTGATTAGAAAATCGTGGAAAATTACGAGATATCAGCTCTTGAATTTAATTCACGAGTTAATTTTGTTGTCATTACCTGTATACTTGTGCACATAAATGCCATCTCAAACAAATCACTAAAGCAGCCTTTTACCACCTAAAAGACTTCGACCGAAGGGTTGCATGCTCCATACCAGAAGAACCTGACTCATGCTTTTATTTCCAGTAGACTTGATTATTGCAAAGGTCTTCTGACTGTTCTCCCCCAAAAGAGCATCATATTATAGCTGCAGAGGTTATGAAGTGGTTACCCTTAGTTGTACTAGACATTTAACATGAACAAGAAACTGTAGAAACATGGATGGTCACATTGTTTTCCCATAACTACATGAAGATGGATGGATATGATTGTTTCACGTTTTACAATTAATAACCTTGAGCTTTTGTTTGTTTCCAATTTACCAGGTAAACCAATCCAGATTGCGCATCGTTTCTATATCCGGGTCACAGTCATCAATAAGATGTCTAAGGATAGAGAGTACAGCTGAGATGGATGGGACAGCGATGGATGGCTCCACAATAGCAGTCTACCATGCCTACTGTGTGTAAAACGTGAAATAAAAACTGCAAAGATGCACTGTAACTGAGGACGATTCATTTGATGTAAAAACAAAATGTACAGTTTGCTGTTTGTTGATCGATAATGCATCATTAAGTGTCAATTACAAATACAATGTGTAATATATTTTCATCTGTGGAACCTCTTGGGTCTTGCATTCTCAATACATCATCGTGAGTACAGTACTCTGAGGTCTTCTTGGTCAATGATGGGCAAATGTGCAGTGTGTGCACTTCCGCACTTTAATCTTGAAACCATAAATGTGTCATGTACTGCATTGGCACTGTACCTGCAATAGTATTTTGGTTATTGTTTACAGGTTGTTCCGAATACAGTGTGTGTGACACTTTTTTTTTTTCTAATTGTCAATGATACTGTTTGCAAGACACATTTAAATAAGTTCAGTAAAAGTGTCGACAACTTACAGGAGAAAAAATATTTTAAAAATGTTTGATTTGGTATGCTGCAAAACAGGCCATTACAACTATTCGAACTTCAAATTACGATAGTCCAATGTTAATGTTGTCATTCTTCAGGAGCTCTTGATTTCTCTGCTGTCAAGCTCAAGCTTCACGTTCTGACTCTTCCTACAGACATTTTAATGACTAAGTCAAATTGGTCTCCTCAGCTGGCTCAAAAACGTCAGGAATTAGGGCTGCACAAAATTGGAAAATCATGCAATACGCGATTTTGCTGAATATAGCAATAGATATTGCAATATTTAATATGGATCTAAAGAAATGACTGATGATGATTTTATTATCTAATGAACAAATTATATTTCTCATGCAGTAAAATGTATTCAGAGTTATTTAATTGTAATGACTTCAATAATGTTCAACTAGTGGATGGTGGTGCACATTTTAGCAAGTGGCTGACTGGTCAAATTCAGATAAAAGCAAAAAATTCCATATGAAACTTATTGCATGTCTGTTATATGCATATTGCATGGGCCAATAGCGCGATATCAATATTTTTTCCACTCCACTTCTTCATCTTCTGCTTCTCGTGGTGTTTTTGACACTTCTGTTGTGGTGTCATCAGGTGCATTCTGGGTCCTTTGTCATCTTTGCTGCCTGGTAATAAAAACAAAACCCAAGGTTAGCGCTCAGATTTTTAATTGTCTATCTGTTGTTATGGAAAAATGACAAGATCAACCATGTTTCTCACATTAGTAAAACAATTATTTTGGGCGAACATGTTTATTTCAACAGCTGCTAGTCATGGTGTATGGTTGTCTTGTAACCAAAATGAATTCAATTCTTACGTCAATAACTATGGCATTGGACTGCCAAACACTTATGTATTCAATGTTTTCTGTTATTCACGATATACCTTTAGTGGTACCAGGCACTAATTACTAAAGAAAAATGGATGGTCTAACATTTTCTTTTCTACTTCTTATACAACGCCACTCATGATGGCATGCAGTGTTTAAGATTGTAATGATAGTAGCACGATCAAAAGAGGACAAAACTATAGGATTTACTGACTTAAATACAGTACAGTATTTTGTAACTTACCATAATGAAAACGTAAGTAGCAGGTTAGCCTCTTCTCTTTTTTTTTTTCTTCTATTTTATGCCGTCATCCAACATCACCATGAGCGCTAAAACTTGTTTTCCCTCCTTCTTCCGCTAAGCAGGAAAGCAGTTAGGAGCTGATTCATCCCGTAACATAACAAAACTTCTATTAAGTAAATAAAAGTCAGCAGAAATACAGACAAAAATTCAAACAGGAAAGGACCGAGTGCTTGTTTAAAAAAATAAATAAAAAAATCGAAGAAGCGCCCATGATGCAACGCGGCTTGACGACACGTTGTCAAAGTTCTGCCTGATTGGATATTAAACAGCCAATCAGGATTTGCTTTCCTGTCCGACTCCTGATTGGTTAAGAATTGTGGCACAAATATCACGCCTCGACCCTTGCATCGCAAGCGTAAATCAAAGTTTCGTACGTGTTGAGGAGAGACGAAGCAAGCGTGCGCGAGGACTGTTTTGTACGCACGAAGCACATTTTGTACGTACGAAACACATTTTTGGTACGTACGAAACACATTTTGTACGTACGAAACACATTTTTGGTACGCACGAAACACATTTTGTACGTACGAAACACATTTTGTTACGCACGGAATTGTGGCACAAATCTAACGCCATAGAGGGGTCGTATATCATCTGGTGAGTGTAGTGGCAGCACTTTAGAAAGATATATAGATTGTTGGCTCACTTGTATTGTTTATACATTGACATCAATGAAAAGGTCCAAGCCTTCAGGTGCTGCATTAAGAAAGCGGCGAAAGGAGGAGGAGGAAAAACGGGCCCAGGGTAGAGGTATGTATGTCAGTCAATCATCATTGTTTATAAAATAAACATGAAAATAGCGTTAGCTTCTTAGCTTGCTTGTAACTTGTTTACTGCACCAATACATCCATGCTAGTAGCTACTTTGCACACAAGAGTGGGGCAACGCTTGCTGAGTTTAAACTAAAACAGCCAGTAAGTCCAGATACCTGCAAATGGATTTGCACAAGTCATTGTTTCACATAACCACATTAATTTATTAATTTATTGAAAATAAGAATTATGTGCTGGTTTAATGTAAACATCGATATAGTAAATGCATTTTTTTTTAACTAGATGCGCTGAGAAAATATTTGCAGCCACAACAAGCACCTGCAGAAGCTGTGGAAAACAATCCTTCAGTGTCATCTTCACCAAAGGCTACTGAATGTAAGTGCATGGATGGTGCATTTAATACATACAGCCATAATTTCTGACATTGTATTCTATCATAATGCAAATGGATTTGTTTTCCCTGCTTTAACACCAAAATAATTTGAAGTGATGTATTTTGTTTAATGTACAGCTGAAGCAACAGCCAGTCAAGCACCAATCAGCAGTACTTTGAGTGACACAAAGCTCGATCTTCTAGATCCAGCTGACTATTTCAGATATATCAGCTATGGCTGCATCATGTACAGTGCTCACTATATATGAGTATACCCCTTTGAAAAATTGAAAGATTTTGTTCAATATCTCCCCGCGACCCTTGTGAGGAATAAGCGGTCAAGGAAATGGATGGATGGATGTTCAATATCTCAATAAACATAAGAACAATTTCCAAAATATTGACAAAATGTTTTCTGTAGAATACGCACTTGACTCACAACATGAAAGTAAGGTTGTAATAGGATGCATAGATTACAAAATCTTCAATTTAATCAAATTAACTAATGCAAAAAAAAAAAAAATGCAACCCACTGTTGTTCCGTCGGCTCGGACGAGAGGCAGACGGCCGGACCGAGATTTACGTCCCGGCGGAGGCCGTCTTCACCCTCCCGCCGGGCCGACGCTCAGGGGAGATATGTCGGGAAGGGGGGGGGGGGGGGGCGCGGGCGGCTCCGACTGCCCTCTCCAAGAGTGATCGTATGTTATGCATCCCGGGTGTCGGAAGGAGAGTCTTCGCCTGTATTCGCTTTGAAGGAGAAGTTCCACAACTCAAAAGCTAGAAGGAAAAAGTAACAGAGTGCCGGGCCGAGATTCAAGCTGCAGACAAAAAGATTTATTTGACACAGACATACAAACAAGACATATATTCTGGCCAGAAGGGATTAAAAATCCGTTGGACAACGGGATGCACTGGCTTATAAAGCCTGTCTAGAGTCCATCCCCCAAACATTTCCTTGGGCGTAACATCTTAAGGCAGCTAACGGTATTGGACAACTACAAAATGCAGTACTGGGTGCAGTGCTATTTTTTGACCATTGGGGGCACTGTTACTCCACGTAAACTTAGGCTCGCCACCTTTGGCCTAATTTAAAGCTGACCTCTGCATGAACTTCATGGTTACGCAAGCTCATGTGTACCTTCCTGCTCATAAATATTGCGGACAAGACATTTTTATGGGCTGCACCTGGTGTTTGGCTCACTCACTCACATGTAGCACGTGTAGCTCACGTGTTCGGAAAACCCCTACATATATCTGCTAGGTCAGAAGAAAGGAAAATGTGTCAGAGCAGATTTGGGCCAAACCAGGTGGCTTTTTCAGGGATGGGGCATGAATCTACATAGATAACTAAAATTATATACGTCATTTCTTCCCTTTCATGATGTAAACACATCATGAACAATCAATGTCAAACACGGTCCCACCTATGTGTTAATCCCAGTAAATATGCGTGCATCAAAGTTCAATAATTTCGAAAAAAATGGTAATTAAATGGGATCCACTGGTAAAACACACAGAGCATAGCTATTATATAATTTTCTTTTGAGGCAAAAACCTGAAAATGATGCTAAAAATGTCCAGATGTTGATGAGGTAGGAATGTTCAAAGTTCAACTGCGGCGATCGGTGGGGCAGTAAGGGAAGTGCTTTCAATTTTCTTAGGGCAGGGCTCATGCTGCCCCAATCATCAGTCAAAATATTCAGGCCCAATCTGTACAGTCCGGCTGATTATGATTTTGCGCTGCCCGGGGCTTATTGTGCCCCATAAGAACAGTGTATTGTGAATGTGGTTGGTGATGTCTGATTGTATCAGAAGAAGGGAAGTGTCAGAGCAGATTTTGGGTCAAGCCTTTTATAAGGGGACTGCTGGATGGGGCATCAGGTGAGTGATCCTGGTGGGGGTTTGGGGAAAGCTCATCTGGGGGCGTGGCATTTCTGGCGGTGGAGGGTCTGGTCGTGGTCAAAAATGTGTGCCTGGTGGTGGTCCTGTAGACGTTTGCTGTTTGGCGGCTGCTCCTGGCTGGTTGGAGTTGAACACTTCTCAGCAGGAACTGGAGGTGACGACGGTGCAGGCGCTGAAGGGAGCGCTAGTTGAGGACCTCCGCACAGGGCTGCTGGTGGTTGCGCTGGAGGTGGCTGGGGCCCACGGCTGATTGCACCTGAGTCAGTTGAGGGCTCACAATTGGTATCACGGGCTGCTATTCGGGCCATTCAGCAGCTGCTATCACCAAGTCCCCTAGACAAAAATCAAACATGAGAACTTTTCCCAATCCGTTGAACTATGTAAAATTTTGAAAATTATATATATATATAAAAAAAAATTCCTTACTTACATTCAATTCCCCCTTTTGACACATACGTCATGTGTCAACACAAACGATACCAGAAGACTCCTGGTACTCAGACTGGAACCAACTTACCGTCCACAGCTCGGGATCGGCATTCACGAAAACACAGAAACTTAACCTGAAAGCACTTATTTACTTACAACACCAAAAACACATTGCAACACAAACAAAACTACAATGGTAAATAGAAATCAAACCATAAGAAGTCATTTCAGACACAGATCAGATACACAAAGCTGGAAGATGGTTCTTGAAGATCTCTGACCTGCAAGACCAGTCTAGCATAGGACAGCACAACATGTCGAAAAACATTGACATCGCGATATTGGCCCATGCAATGTTTAATCTGGAATTTTACGCTTTGCATAAATTCAACCAGTCAGACACCAACTAAAAAATGCAACAACCATCCAATAGTTGATAACTGAGATGTAATTACCCTTAAATATACAATTAGTTCGCCTATTTTGGTGCATGAAAAGAATTCTTTTAATTCTTTCAATTCTTACATCAAATTACAAAAATGTCAGTTCTTCAGATACATGTTAAATTGCTATATTCAGCAGCCATATCGCATATCACGTTATTCCAATATCGTGCAGCCCTATTAACATCCATCATAAATAAATCAACTATCAATGACAAAAAAGCAATAAAACTGTAAGAAAATCGGGGTTAGGGAAAAAACTTCACAAATCAATCATGATGAGTCTGTTGTGCTGCAGGAAAAGGGGTTAAACAACAAAACAATATAAGTCACAGTCAGTCTGTCCCCGTCAGGTCTTCATAAAGTCAATAACACTCTTAACGTCATATAAAGTCGTAACAGCTCAGAAGTGGCACAATCATCCGAAGCCACATCATTAAAATTGGGCCTTCTCCATATGACTATTTTGTCAGTCAAATGGTGCCCTTAAATTGTCACGATCATAAACAATCCTATAATCAATATTAAAGTCAAATTTTCACTAATCCGCCATTATACTCAATTAGACTAGTCAGAAAATATACAGTAACGGGTGAGAGGCAATTACTCTCATATTGTGATCACAAACACCCTTACTTGTACTAATTATCATGGCCATATTATGCATGCAATTGTTTCCTACTCCCATAGGCGCCTGCAGCTGCTTTCTTCTTCTCATTCTCACTCTTTTTTTTTTTTTTTTTTTTTTTATGTGAGTAAACAAACAAACAACACACTTCACAGACAAACAATCTCACAAATCACAACAGATACTCACATTCCAATACAGATAAGAATACACCCACATACAGGAGCTATAACCACAGAATTAAATCAGACATTTATACCCTTTCATTCATGAATATGAATATTATCCCAAATTTTTCAACATCAACCCTTTACTCATCTTCCCCACGAAGCTCTTGCAAACCTAACGTTTCACAAACTAAACTTATCCTAAGTTACTCTTTTCTAACTGTCGTCATCACAGACTATGTAAAAAAAAAAAATCAATTAACTCATTCAATCCCAAAAACGTATAAATACGTTTTTAATACTTTCTCATTCACTCCCAAAAACATATTTATACGTTGTTGTTTTTTTTTTTTTAATGTTTTTTATGCTATAGCAAACAGAAGGCTTTAATATAGCTTCTGACCTGAAGAAGTCGCTTAAAGCAATGGTAGTATTACAAAAAACAGCCATCAAGTGGCAGAACAGTATAAGAGATCAGCCATGTTCCAACATTTTTTTTTCCCATTGTTTTTTTTTTTCCTGATGACAAGAGAGTCTAATCTTTCTTTTAGTAGGTGTCCATGTTTTTATAGCACTAGAACATAATATTCTGCGGGCCTTGCAAAATCAGTCCAAATCCAGTCAAACAGTTCAGTTGTTTCAGTCAAAATGGCTGGGAGTGAAAGAGTTAATTTAAACAAAATGTTAACAAGGATAGCTCGAATACTCCAACTTCGTTTTCATCGTGTTTCTTCTCAGAATCACTAACAACATCAGATTTGTCCACTGTAGTGCCTTTCAATGCTGATTCAATATCATACTACTTCAGACATCTCTTATACCACTATTTTTATCCAGATACAAAATATTCACTCCAGTTTTAGTTTATTATGGTCCTCTTTTTATGCAACAATCTCTTCTAGCCAAATTATTTAACATATATCAAAAGTATACTCTACGACATTTATCTGACTATTTTACATATCTTCTTCTTTTAGCTTTTTCCTTTAGGGGCCGCTACAACGAATCAGTTGCCTCCATCTAACCCCGTCCTCTGCATCCTCTGCTCTCACGCCAACTACCTTCATATCGTCTTTAACTTCTTCCATTTGGTCTTCCTCTAAATCTCCTACCTGGCATTTAAAAACTCATATCTTCCAATATATTCACTCTTCCTCCTCTGGACATATCCAAACTATATATAAAATTCAAACGTATTCAGGTGATTTGTTTAATCCTATGTGTCTCTTTTTTTTTGGGGGGGGGGGGGGGGGGGGGGGGGTTCTGTTTAGCAGTAGAAATCTCACTATATTTAATATATATAGATTTAAAAAGTTCACCTTCAAATTCTAACTATTTTATCCATAGAGGTGTTAAAAGGGACTTATAACCTCAATCATTCAATTAAGTCTTTGCAATTTGACCTATTAATTTCAGCATATTTTTCGTCTAAGTTCTATAAGCTGCAAAATATTGCTATAGTTTATCTTACTCCATTAAATAGCTGCAATATATAAATATATTTAACACAGCTAAATCTGTATCTTTAATGTATATCGGAATCACCACTATCATTAATTCTAAAAATTCCAATATTTTAACAGCCAAATCTAAATATAAAATTGAATTGAGATGAATAATATAAAAGGTAGTTTCTCATAGTCTAAACGATACAGCCAAATTACCTAATTAAACCAATTTTTCTTAGTTATTGCATCTCAATAAGCTACAAAAGAGTTACACGAATTTCAACACTTATATATCTTAACCATCCACATTTATTTTCTATTCATTCTAATAAATTGTCTTAAAATGATGATTGATTTGATCATTAAAAAAATTCCTTCAATATGGTAACACCATACAATCCATACCCACTTGTCTAATGCGTCCTCCCAGTGTCTCCCAACCATCGTTCAACAGTTTTGTCCTCTGAGCTTTCATGAGTGTGTCCATCCATGCTCGGGTTTTGTCCAGCCAGTCCAGTTTTGTTCATCCAAGCTGCTCAGGATGTAACTGTAAGTCCTTTCAAAAACAGTTAATCACACATAACAGGTGTTCATCATTGTCCTGTGTGTGACGTTGTGCCCCCCTACACAACAAAAGTCCTCCTTTGTTCCAGAGTTTTTCCAGACTGGAGTCACTCTTCCATTGATGAAGAGATTTGGTCGACACCAGGATTTGCATCTTTCAATGGCCAAGGACTTGTACAATGTTCACATATAGGGACAAAAATAAAAAAATTGTAGGCTTACTCTTACAATAAAACTTTTCATTATGGATGACCAAGATATACTTGTCATTAAATATGTCAGAGTCCAGTATGAACTGGATAGGTGGATCCCAAGATCACGGCAACAGAGGAGTTTGACAGGATTTATTACAGTTCAAAAAACAAGGGAAATAACAAAAGGCGCTGGCCCCAGCCAGGATGGAAAAAATGGGAGAAAACACAAGGTGCTTGCAAAAGGCAAGATGAAAAAATATCTACTAGTAACTCAATGTCTCTTAATTAACAGATATCACAGGCAAAAGTCACAACACAAAATAGCGTAGCAAAACTTACGAGAGCAAAAAACTGAACTATAGCAAGTACACAAGGCAATGACTGTAGACTTGGAAGAATAATCCGACGTCGTCCAGGCGACGTCAGAGTCCTTATAAAGGCTAAATGTTGATGCGCCGCAGGTGCGGCGCCAGGGGAAACGCCCCCTCAATCACTCAGAGACTGAAAAAAAAGGAAAAGAGCACACTGAGAGCCCTGCATCATGACAAAATATTACATTATTATATATTTTTTAGCATTTCTAGTGCTGTAGGTTAAAGTGTGAACTAATTAAATAATCACAAAAAATTATCAGATTAGTCACATTATGACAGATGTTTACGTCAAAGTTAGCGCATATTATGTTTAAATAATAAACACAACTACATGCATTAACCGTAAAGCATTTAATATATATTTTGGTATAACTTTGACATTCAGATCATTTGTTTATGTCAAAACATTGGAGACATTTTTTCTCTTTTTCATTTATTATTTTGGATTTGTAAAAATAAATCACTGAATAGAAAAATAAGCATGTATAGTGGATCAAAAAATGTTGAAGACATCCTTATAACACGAGACTTTCAAAAATTAACACATAACGGGTACTCTTCAAATTTGGCAGGCGGAAAAAATCTAATAAAAAAAAACCCTCCTTAATTAAGTGATGAATTGGGATCAATCCAAACTAAATTTAATCGATTTTATCAAAATATAATTGTTTGACAGCCCTAGTCATCTCCATCAAGTCTATCAATCTAATGCTATATTTTCTTTATATTATTTTTCCTGCTATTTAACTTAACCTCCTCTCAATTCATTTGGTTCAGCACCTATTATCCTTCAAAGCGACTCCTGTAAAATTCATCATTAATAATTTCTAAATATATACTCAAGCATAACCTATCATTTCGTTATGCAATGGCTATGTATATATTTATTTATTTTTTATGCCTTCTTAGTCCCCTCATATTTTTCAAACTGCTATTATATCTACACTTACTCTTCTTATAAACTTCTACACACAGACTATTCCTTCCATAGATTATATATTCATTGGATTCAAACATCCTCGTTTCCCATCTCCCACTTCTGTACCATTCCTATCAGCATCAACTCTGACCTTTCACACATACACACACATACACCTTCTGCTGTCCCCCTTCCCTCCGCCTTTCTCTCTCTCTCTCTGTCTCTCTCTCTCTCTCCGCCTCTGCCTCTCTCTCTCCGCCTCTCTCTCTCTCTCTCTCTTTCTCTCTCTCTCTCCGCCTCTCTCTCTCTCTCTTTCTCTCTCTCTCTCTCTCTCTCTCTCTCTCTCTCTCTCTCTCTCTCTCTCTCTCTCTCTCTCTCTCTCTCTCTCTCTCTCTCTCTCTCACGTCATATCATTCCTCACTTACGTTACAAATATTACTCTTAAGATTCCCCATTTTGGACCCTATCAATATCTAAAATTTAAAAATACACATTTTTTTTACATCTTCAATTTAATGTATACAATCAAATTAAACCATTTGGACAATCATCTATCAAAAAGACTACCACAATGGACAAATCTTTGTTTAATTTTACTTAATTTCTACAAAGCCTCTCATAAATCTTCAAAACGGCACCCAACTAACATTCCACATTATTTATCCTTCCTTTACTATAGCTGTCCTCTCTCCCTTTTATTTTCACTGTCAACATTTTTCTTTTGTTTACCGGATAAGCCTAGAATCAAAATTACACACCAACAATCCACATCAGCGACTAATCCTCTTCCTCCTACCCACTCCCCAAAAACAGTTAGCCTACAAAAGAAAAGAAATTTAAATCAAAGGAACAAAAGCACAAACACAACAATTTAAACATCTCCATCCAACTTGCAACGCCTCCCACAAAACAATTCACAATGTGATTCACAAATCTTTTTTCGACACTATTCCCACTATCACACATTCCTTCCTTAACATGACCTGCTCAATACCAGCTACTCAGAAAAACACTCTTCAGTCTTTCACCAACCTGGCTCACACACACACAGACACGCAGTCTTTTGTCCACGTGCTTTCGATAAGTCCATTCTTTCTCATTTGTCGTGCCTTTTTGGCGATGTCAGCATTTCGTTTGGTGAGGTTTTCGTTGATGTAGACATGTTTCCCATGAAGCTTGTGACGGTCTCGCAGAAGAGCAATCTTTTTCTTTCTGTCAACAAACCTCATCAGAACTGCCGGTGGTTGTGTCCCTCCAGTTTTAGCGTCCTATGTGCTACAATCATTCAATAAAAATAATATCCACATACTTGCTGCTCACGATTCGTCATTTTTTAAATTTTGTTTCCTACAACACGTAGAGGCCGCTCGCTACAGACGACACTGGACTACGACAGCAGCTGCGCTTTACGGCAAGCATAGGGCTTAGGGGCGTTCCGTTCCGTGGGCGTTCAGTTCCCAGCCTGCGGTCTGCAATCAGACCCTACTCACCTGGGGCCTCATTTATAAAGCTTGCGTACGCTCAAAATGAGGCCAAAACTCTACGTACGAACATTTCTGCGCCAAAAGTGGTATTTATAGAAAACACACTGAACGTGAAACTTTACGCACCACCACGTCAAGTCTGGACCTACCGTACGCAATCCGCACATTCTGGAGACAGGGGAAAACAGCGACACAATCAGTTTTGTGGTACATTTCTATTCCTCAAACGACATGTATGCTGGATGTTGGGTCACATATATTAATGTTTGTTTTGCTCCAGAGTTGCTCGGATGTCACAAGCGCGCAGTGGGGCGGAAAGCTGCATGCGAATGAACATTTTAAACGCTCGTTTTCTCTCATTGATCACCTATCTTGAAAAAGCCTCATGCAACAAATCATATTAATGACAACTATGTAGACACATACTGCACGCATTACATCATTGCGCCGCGCAACAATATGCCCCAATAGTAACTTCACCTGCCCGCGCCACGCAATTGCCATTAAAGGCTAAATAAAACGCACAAGACAAGAAGGATTGAAAAAATTGCTAGAAAAATAGTCTGGTGCAAGCATCTTTGCTATAGGGAGATAGCGTTTCAAATAAATAAATGCGCGCGTCAATAAAGTCTGTCATAAACGTTCACAATGCGATCCACGCAGCCGTGATTCTGGATGAAGATCCATAAGCAACACATGGGAAATATTATCAACAATAAGAGGGCGGCCTATTGATCGCCTAATTTAGAGACAATTTAGTAAGTCTGAGTGAAAACAATACAAGTGTAAGCGGTTAAGAAAATGGATGGATGGATGATCATTATTATTGCTTTCCTAATTTAAAAAATAAAATCTGCGTCTGTGCGCCATGTGGCAGCATTGTTGTGACTCGCGTCCCTCTTGCTTTTATTGGCCTTCCGTGACTCGACCTCTAAAATTAGGGTTTCAGTGTACATCCATCCATCCATCCATTTTCTTGACCGCTTATTCCTCACAAGGGTCGCGGGGGCTGCTGGCGCCTATCTCAGCTGGCTCTGGGCAGTAGGCGGGGGACACCCTGGACTGGTTGCCAACCAATCGCAGGGCACACAGAGACGAACAACCATCCACACTCACAAGCACACCTAGGGACAATTCGGAGCGCCCAATTAACCTACCATGCATGTCTTTGGAATGTGGGAGGAGACCGGAGTACCCGGAGAAGACCCACGCGGGCACGGGGAGAACATGCAAACTCCACCCAGGAAGGTCCGAGCCTGGACTCGAACCGGAGACCTCAGAACTGGGAAGCGGACGTGCTAACCACTCGACTACCGTGCCGCCGGTTTCAGTGTACATCTTGTTTAAAAATCTTTTTTTTTAATTTTTTTTTTTTTTTATAGGACCTACTGTTCACACGAAAATTCTAGTACATTATGGTGACTTTAGATTTCTTTCTTGCCTCTCATTGACCGTCCAAATTGTTTTGGTTTGATGTTCGCCAACACGTGCTGCTTATTAATATGCAGATGAGTTGCTTTCCATTGCCAAATATGGGGTGAAATAGGCGGACTTGGGGCAGGGAACGGCGTGGAATCTGCTGCGCACACCGGTTGGGATCGTGTGGCATTTATAAAGGGAACTTGCGTGCAGATTTGCGTATGTGTGTAGACGCATGGTTTTATAAATCTCAATTTTTTTCTGCGTATGTGAGTTTTGAGTTTCGTTCGTACGTACTTTTCTGCGCAGGTTACCACGCACAGTTTTATAAATGAGGCCCCTGGACAGGCGTAGAGGGGAAACTGTCGCTAAAATTGAGAAAGCCAGGCAGCTATGCTGTTTGCCAACCCTGCCAACAGGATAAATGCCACTGACTGTTTCCCTGGTGAAGTGGTTATCACATTCGCCTCACGCACGAAAGGTCTCTGGTTCGAAAACAGGTGGAAATAGGGCAATTTTCTTTGTATTTGCAAAGAAAACTGAGTAGCCAAAAAGTAAATTGCACAAGCATCCACCTCACCGTCGGGGAATCGAACCCCGGTCTTTCACGTGACAGGCGGAGATACTATCGACTATACTAACGAGGAAAGTACTCTGCTTTTGCTATCTGAATAGGCGTATAAGCGAAACTGTCTCTAAAATCAGGAATGCCAGCAAGCTATGCTGTTTGCTAACCCTGACAAAAAAGACAATCCCAGCGTCTGTTTACATGGTGTAGAGGCTATCACATTCGCCTCATACGCGGAAGGTCCCGGGCTCGAAACCAGGTGGAAACAGGGCAATTTTCTTTGTATTTGCAATGAAAACTGAGTATCCAAAAAGTGAATTGCACAAGCACCCACCTCACCGTCGGTGAATCAAACCACGGTCTTCCGCGTGCCAGGCAGAGATACTATCCACTGTACTAACGAAGAAAGGACTCTTTTTGCCACTTGGACAGGCGTAGAGGGGAAACTGTCACTAAAATTGAGCAAGCCAGGCAGCTATGCCGTTTGCCAAACCTGTCAACAGGATAAAGGCTAGCGACTGTTTCCCTGGTGTAGTGGTTATCACGTTATCCTAACGCGCAAGAGGTCCCTGGGTCGAAACCAACTGGAAACAGGTCAATTTTCTTTGTATTTGCAATGAAAACTGAGTATCCAAAAGGTGAATTGCACAAGCATCCACCTCCCGTCAGGGAATCTATCCCCGGTCTTCCGTGTGACAGGCGGAGATACTATACACTATACTAACGAGGAAAGGACTCGGTTTTTGCTACCTGGACAGGCGTAGAGGGGAAACTCTCTCTAAAATCAGGAATGCTATGCTGTTTGCCAACCCTGCCAAAAGGACAAACGCCAATGACTGTTTCCATGGTGTAGTGGTGATCACATTCGCCTTACGCGCGGAAGGTCCCTGGATCGAAACCGGGTGGAAACAGCGCAATTTTCTTTGTATTTGCAATGAAAACTGAGTATCCAAAAAGTGAATTGCACAAGCATCCACCTTCCCATCAGGGAATCGAAACCCGGTGTTGTGGAGGCAAGAATTTGGACTGTATAGGTCTGATTCAATTTGGGTATTTCTCTTTTCGCCCTCGGGGTGTCGGTCAGAACACAAGGAATGATGAAGCGAAGATGTGGACTTGCAGCTTTATTCCAGGGCTCGAAACGTCATAAGCAGGCAGTTTACAATAGGTGCACAGTGGTAGGTACAGGCGTACAGGGATACAGGCAGGGGCCACTAGGGTACAGGTGCCAGGCTAACTTGGGATGCTTGGAGTCCTTCTGTGGCTCTGTGTGTGCATGGTATTATCTGTGGTTGCGAACAAAGTGTGAATGTATCTGTAGAGCTGGAGTGAGAGGATGTGAATGGGGGTGTGTGTGTGTGGTTCTGTAATAGACAGAAATGATACAGTGTATGAGTTTACTGCATTACTTATTAGCACACAGTGGTTGTCTAAATAATAATAGTTAGGCTGCAACATTATTAATTTACCACATAAACAGACACTAGCTTAACTTGCACATGAATGACTATAGACACACTAGGAAGGTGCACAACATACTAAACATGAACTGATTACTTAAAGTACGATGTACCTAACTAAGTAACATTACTAAACAGTGATTCTGGCCAACTACGGCCGTGGACGTCACGTAATGGCGGCGCCCACCGCGAGCGCAATGCCCCGACTGACGGCAAACATGACGTGCCAAAGTGACAAACGTACAAGTAAGCAACCAATACTTTCGTGCACTTCTCTACCAGTGTCTAACATACAGGCGAGAGCACGTTTATGCAGGTAAACAGTGTTTAAGGCACGTTGGCACTACGGAGCGGACTTTTAACGAGCTGCTCAACGAGCTGGCAATCAAATCCGCGTTCGAAGCTTAAGGCACACAGCGGCCAAAACGGCGCGGCATATAAGCACAAATACAGTAACTAAACCCTGTTCAGTGTACTCACTGGTGGTCAAAGACGCACACGATCATCACAGCTCTGAATCACTTCTGTCATGGCGACATCCAACTGAACACTAACTGCTGCAACTGCAGGTAGCGGACGTGACCCAGGATGCAATGCGCGCGTCAATATGGGTAAATATGACGTCACTCTACTCTTAGCATAGAAATAGACAAGCACAACAATAATAACTATTTACGTCTAGAACCTTTCTAACAGCCGCCCCCGAATGTATGAAGTACATTCGCTCAAAAGAAAGGTGGCCGAACTGGTCTTCGGCGTAGCGACGTCCTCCTCACCCATAGGAACAGCTGGCAGAGCAACCAACCTGGCCACTGGTCTGGTGTAAGTACGATCGCCGATCTGCACATCTGCAGAGCGGACGTGTCCATCAGCGCTGGGATGGACCTTGGTGATGTGACCCACAGGCCACATAGCTCGTGGAAGCTGGGGGTCCACCAGCATCACGATGGTGCCACTGCCGATATCAGCTTTCGTTGAATGCCACTTCTGGCGTGTCTGGAGGCTTGGCAGATAATTCCGCAGGAAGCTGGACCAGAAGTGGTTCGCCAGCACTTGAGAGTTTCGCCAGTGACGACGGCTGAGCAGGTCGGTCTCTGGATACACGATCTGGGGTAAGGATCCGTCTGGCCGCCCCATCAGCAGGACATTGGGTGTCACAGGGTCTGGATCGTTGATGCTGGACGAGACGTATCCTAGTGGCTTTGAATTGAGGATCCCTTCCACTTCAAGGAGCACGGTCCTTAGTACCTCCTCTGGGACTGGCTGGGCTCCCACTGTGGTGTACAAGGCAGCCTTCACGGAACGTATTTCCCTTTCCCACACTCTTCCAAAGTGCGGCGTTGCAGGGGGGTTGAAGTGGAAGCTGATCTTCTGCTTGGCGAGCTGTAGTTGTAGGTCCGGGGAAAGGGCAGCAAATGCCTCACGCAGCTCCCTTCTCCTCCTCGGTAGTTGGTTCCCTGGTCCGAATACAGCTCGGCTGGTGTTCCTCGGCGAGCGATGAACCGTCTGAGCGCCATGAGGAACGAGTCGGCGTCAATCTTGTTCAGGAGATCAAGATGGACGCCTCTGGTGGTGAGACACTTGAATATGATACCCCACCTCTTCTCCATGCGCCTTCCTACCTTGACTTGGAAGGGCCCAAAGCAGTCCATCCCGGTGGAAAAGAAGGCTGGCTTACGGAGGCGCAGGCGAGCGGGTGGAAGGTCTGCCATCTTGGGGACAGCAGGGTTTGCCTTCCAGCGTCGGCATTCTGAGCAGGTGTGCTGGTAACGGCGTACTGCTTCACGACCACGCAGAATCCAGTATGAGCGCCGTATTTCCGTGAACACTCTCTCTGGCCCTGGATGATGCAGACGACGGTCGAAGTCTTGGATGAGGAGTCTGGTGGAGGGATGGCCTGGATCCAACACGATAGGATGCACTGCCGTCTGCTCGAAATCTTCAGCATGACGGAGCCTACCTCCGACACGAATGAGCTCTTCTTCTTTGTCCAACTCGGGAGCCAAGGTAAGCAGTCTGCTGCGGGATGGGACTGGCTTGCCGGCTTTCAGGAGCCTCAGCTCATCGGGGAAGCTCTCCTGCTGGGATCGCTTGAGGATGAGGATCTCTGCCTCGCGGTAATCTTCAGCAGTAGGGCTGCTACTCTGATCTGCCGCCCCGTGCCGCTCCTGCACGGTAGCTTGTACCAAGTCCTTCCAGGTGTCGTAGGGGTTTGCATCTGCTCTGCTGACCGCAACTGTAGTGACACCACAGAAAGCAGACTTCCTCAGCTCTGAGGTATCGTGGTCCTGATTGACACTTGGCCTGATTGGCCAATCTTCGGGCGGTTGGAGGAGGAACGGAGGGCCTTGGCTCCACCTGTTGGGCTTTACAAGGTCCTGCAGTCTCTTGCCTCTTGTTATATCATCGGCAGGATTCCGAGCTGAGTCTATGTAACGCCAGGACTCAGGGCTAGTGAGTTCCTGTATCTCCGCCACTCTGGTGCCTACAAAGATCTTGAAGCGGCAGGACTCCGACTGCAGCCACATCAAAACCGTGGTGGAGTCGGTCCACAGAACGGTCTGGGCAATGTTCAGCGTAAGCTCTTTGCCAACGAGCTTAGCCAGCTGTGCTCCAGTGACGGCTCCACACAGCTCCAATCTCGGCATAGAGAGGAGACGCTTGGGTGCGACTCTTGAGCGGGCAAGAAGGAAGGACAGTTGGACTTGACCTTGCTTGTCGCTTGTTCTCAGGTATGCAACTGAGCCGTAGGCTTGCTCAGAAGCATCCGAGAATATATGGACTTCGTGGGTGACGCTTGACTCGTCTACTTCACCAGGTAGGTAAGCTCTCGGTAGGGTTGCTTGAGACAGAAACTGTAGCTCGTCCTCCCAGGTGTTCCACTCTCGCAGGATGTCCTGGGGCATGAGGGGATCGTCCCAGTCTCTGTGTTTCTCCCAAAGGCGTCGAACAAGAGTCTTGGCTCGAGTCGTGTATGGGAGGAGGAATCCTAAGGGGTCGTACTGACTGGCTAGGACCCGATAGATGTTCCGCATCGTCGGGGTGCCATACTCGATGGGTCGGTGCTTGAAGCTTATAGTGTCGGTTTGACAGTGCCAGCTGAGTCCTAGTGTGGATTCAGGGGCGTCAACTCTATCTTGGGTGAGCCAGAGCTCGAAGGTGTCGGATCTGGCCTCTTGGGGTAGATGTTCGACAATGCTCGGCTCGTTGCTTGCTCACTGGCGTAGATCGAATCCGCCAGCAGCTAGGAGCTCCCGAAGTCTGTCGACCAGACGTCTGGCTTCCTCAGGCGTAGGGAGGCTCTGCAGTAGGTTGTCCACGTAAAAACATTTCTCGATGGAGAACCTCATATCATCTCCTGGCTGGCTATGTTTGGCTACATGACGTTGCAGGGCGAACGTGGCGCAGCACGGGCTACAAGTGGTGCCAAACGGTAGGACCTGCCACTCGTACACATCAGGAGGGTCATCTTTGGTCAAGTCACGCCAGACGAACCGAAGGAGGGGACGATCTGCAGGGAGGAGGCGGACTTGGTGGAACACTCCCTTAATGTCTGCACTAAGGGCAACGGCATGTTCCCGAAAGCGTAGCAGCACTCCAAGAAGTGACGCTCCGAGAGTGGGTCCCGGCAACAGTGAATCGTTCAGGCTCTGGCCTCTGTACCGATAAGAGCAATTGAAGACGATTCTGTTCTTTCCACGGTGGCTTACCATGTGAGGAGGGATGTACCATTCTTCTCCCGCCTGTTTGACCTCTTCTGGGCCTAGCTTGGAGACAGAGCCTGCATCCACCAGCTTCTGGATCTCTGTGCTGTAGGCTTTGGCCCGCTCTGGGTCCTTAGCCAGCCTTCGTTCTGTGCTCCGCAGACTTGGAAGGACAGCTTCCCTTGGGGCGTTGAGGATAGGCATGTCCCCTTTGCGCAGAAGGGGCGTGGCATAGCGAAGGACCCCGGCTACGTCTACTCGGGTGGTCTTATCTTCGAGCAGTGCCACGGCTGCTTGATCTTGTTTTGACCTGGTTACGACCTTCTCGCTTCTGTTGGGAAGAGTGTCGAGTTGCCAGAGTCTTTCTACGTTTCTGAAAAGCTCTGAGTCGACTGGGGAAACGGATGTCACCAGACACTGCTGTGGACGTAAGGAGTTCTGAACGAACTTCGCCGGGCCCTGGAGGGCCCAACCTAATCTGGTATGAATGGCTGCGGGTCCACCTGGAGTCCCCAGTCTGATTGGCTCGATGGCGGTAATCAGGTGCGGGTGGTCGGACCCAATAAGCACCAGCGGTCTGACGTTCTGAAAGGGCTTGATTGGTAACTCAACCAGATGCGGGTACCTCTGCTGGAGTCGGTCCACTGGGTATGACTGGTCAGCCAGACCAAGGCGAGCTGCGGTGAATGCCTTGGACACTTGGAAGCTGACCTTTGGGTCAGCAGCGGGAGAGATATGGAAAGACACTGTAGAGCCACGGAGGGTCTGAACGTCCTGTCGGATTGTCCGCAGGGGGAGGTCTTCCCGTCTACCTCGTAGACAGAGCTCTAGGGCAGCTGCTGAGAGTAGCATCGTCCTTTCAGACCCGTCGTCAAGGATGGCATAGGTGGTTATTGTACGGTTGCCGTGACGAAGAAGAACTTGGACGACCTTCAGTAAGACCCTGTTACTCTCAGGTGGGCGATCGACGTACAGGACCTCAGTAGTGGGGCTCATTTGGCAACTGTCTTCGCTAGTCGAAGGTCTCTGTTGTCTGTCGTTAACTTCATGAAGGACCTGTAGATGTCTACCTTGGCACAGGCTGCAAGACTTCTTCAGGTCACACTGAGCTGCTAGGTGGGGCCTTGCACAGCGCCAGCACCTCTTGTTGCTTTTAATCCAGTCTGTGAGCTCGGCTTTGCTCAACTTTGTGACTTTGGCACATTGGCTGAGAAAGTGCTCCTCGTTTTCGCAGAAAGGGCAGTAGGGCTTGGCTCTCCCCTTTTTCCTCTTCACGTCTCTCGTAGGTGGACTGGGGTTCTCAGGGCTCTCTGCGCCGTGGAGAACGGTAACAGTTTGATGTCCCTGGCGACTATCGGACTTGTATGCTTGCTTCTCTTTCACCATTCTGGGTGCTGTTGGCCCATCGAAGTCTCGACACCACGATTCGTATTGGAGCCACTGGGCCAGATCGAGCAGAGTGGGAACAGTGCCTGCTTGCTGGAAGGTGCATCGACGAAAATCTGCTCGCTGCTCTGGAGGGAGTTTGCAAAGAAGTCTCGCCACATGAGACCCACAGTGGAGTTCGACGTCACCATCTGTTCCCAATGTCTTGAGAAGACCGACCAACATGGAGGGCGAATCGCTCGAAGGCTGCATTGTCACCACGACGAACGTCAGGTGAGTCAAGAACACTGGCTATTTTCTTGAGGGCTATTTGGTGGGGCTGACCAAATTTCTCGTTGAGAGCGTACATGGTGTCAGTGTAAGGGGTAGGTGAGTTGAGGTAGGAGTCTGCGATCAACTTTGCCTCTTCGAACTTCAAATGATCCACTAGGATTTGGTACTTGAAGAGTTTGGTCCCTTCCACTGGTAAGAGGTTCTCCAGCGCTATCTTCAAGCGAGTGAACTCACAGGGATCGCGGCGGCTGAAGTCTGGTATTGTTGGGCGTGGCCCCCTGTAGGTCTGCTCAGTCATGACTGCTGAATCATGGCGCTGTGAAGCTGGAGTCTGCCAGCTTTGTCTCGGCATCCGAGGGGCTTGTTGTGTGGAGACTGGGAGGTGCCCTGACTGTTGAGGAGGACTGGTTGCTGCATAGGAAGGGAATCTAGGACGTAGATGCTGGGCGTATGCAGGCTGGTGGTAGTTCAGTGGCTGCTGGGGTACATGAGCAGTAGCATAAGGTGTAGCTCCCGTGGGTGGGAACTGGAACTGGGACGGTGTCGACGTAGCAGCTGGACACTTCGGCCTCCAAGATGGCGTCTGTGCTGTTGGCTGGAAGTGTTGTGGAAGCTGGTAGCTCGGACCCCGCTTGTGTTGCTGTGGCACGGTCGAGGAAGAAGGCGTATAGGGAGGATGGGACTCGCTGCTTCGCTGCCTGGACTGGAGGTGCGACGGTTGACTGCTGGCTTTCGCTGGCGACACTTTGTGGTGGCTACATGCCTGGCTCTTCATCTGCTGTAATTGTGAAATCAGCTCCTCCAATCGGTCCGTCATCGTTGGAGCTAGCTGGTCGTCACAGTCTGCTGTGTCGGGCCACGGCGGGGGATCCGGCCAGTCCTCTTCTTCTTGACTGTGGACCGGATGGGGGTCGTGGCGGCTGACGGAATCTGGCATAGCTTGCTGAAGGCTAACGACTTTGCTGGCCAATCTCTTCATTTCAGATTGAACTTCCTGAAGTGCAGCTACGTCAGCATGCATGTCGCGCTGAGACTGCTGTAACACGCCCTTCTCTCTTCGTATGTCCCTTAGCTCGTCTCTTAAGCTAAGATCCGGCGACACGGGATGGGGTGAGGATGGTTCTCGGACTTCCTACCTGGGCTCTCTCTCCGGATACCGTCGGTGGGCTAGCTGGGGTTCCGGACTGTATCTTTGCCACTCTGGGTAGTACAGATCCGCCTCCTGGAGGTCAGCATTCCACCGGTGGTGACCGGTGTAGGGAGAGGGGGTGAAGTAAGGCGGGGTCATCTTGGCCGCTGCCGGTTTATGGGATGGCCACTCCTCTTCGTACCCGTGCCTGTCTCGTTTTCTGTGCCCAATATAGTTGACATGGTAGTCTTCTAGATGGGCGGGGGGGCGTGTCTGACGCTTTGGTCTTGTTCCACAGTCTTCAGGCTCCATGTCCAAAGGTAAAAGGAGAAATCCGGCTCAAAGGACCACAATGTTGTGGAGGCAAGAATTTGGACTGTATAGGTCTGATTCAATTTGGGTATTTCTCTTTTCGCCCTCGGGGTGTCGGTCAGAACACAAGGAATGATGAAGCGAAGATGTGGACTTGCAGCTTTATTCCAGGGCTCGAAATGTCATAAGCAGGCAGTTTACAATAGGTGCACAGTGGTAGGTACAGGCGTACAGGGATACAGGCAGGGGCCACTAGGGTACAGGTGCCAGGCTAACTAGGGATGCTTGGAGTCCTTCTGTGGCTCTGTGTGTGCATGGTATTATCTATGTGGTTGCGAACAAAGTGTGAATGTATCTGTAGAGCTGGAGTGAGAGGATGTGAATGGGGGTGTGTGTGTGTGGTTCTGTAATAGACAGAAATGATACAGTGTATGAGTTTACCGCATTACTTATTAGCACACAGTGGTTGTCTAAATAATAATAGTTAGGCTGCAACATTATTAATTTACCACATAAACAGACACTAGCTTAACTTGCACATGAATGACTATAGACACACTAGGAAGGTGCACAACATACTAAACATGAACTGATTACTTAAAGTACGATGTACCTAACTAAGTAACATTACTAAACAGTGATTCTGGCCAACTACGGCCGTGGACGTCACGTAATGGCGGCGCCCACCGCGAGCGCAATGCCCCGACTGACGGCAAACATGACGTGCCAAAGTGACAAACGTACAAGTAAGCAACCAATACTTTCGTGCACTTCTCTACCAGTGTCTAACATACAGGCGAGAGCACGTTTATGCAGGTAAACAGTGTTTAAGGCACGTTGCTACGGAGCGGACTTTTAACGAGCTGCTCAACGAGCTGTCAATCAAATCCGCGTTCGAAGCTTAAGGCACACAACGGCCAAAACGGCGCGGCAGATAAGCACAAATACAGTAACTAAACCCTGTTCAGTGTACTCACTGGTGGTCAAAGACGCACACGATCATCACAGCTCTGAATCACTTCTGTCATGGCGACATCCAACTGAACACTAACTGCTGCAACTGCAGGTAGCGGACGTGACCCAGGATGCAATGCGCGCGTCAATATGGGTAAATATGACGTCACTCTACTCTTAGCATAGAAATAGACAAGCACAACAATAATAACTATTTACGTCTAGAACCTTTCTAACACCCGGTCTTCCGCGTGACCGGCGGAGATACTATCCACTATACTAACGAGGAAAGGACTCTGCTTTGGCAACCTGGACAGGCGTAGAGGGGAAACTGTCACTAAAATTGAGCAAGCCAGGCAGCTATGCCGTTTACCAAACCTGTCAACAGGATAAAGGCCAGTGACTGTTTCCCTGGTGTAGTGGTTATCACGTTAGCCTCACGCGCAAAAGGTCCCTGGGTGGAAACACGGCAATTTTCTTTGCATTTGCAATGAAAACTGAGTATCCAAAAAGTGAATTGCACAAGCATACAACTCCCCATCAGGGAATCGAACCCCGGTCTTCCGCGTGACAGGCGGAGATACTATCGACTATACTAATGAGGAAAGGACTCTGTTTTTCCTACCTGGGCAGGCGTAGAGGGGAAACTGTCTCTTACGGGCACGCACGCAAGCTATGCTGTTTGCCAACCCTGCCAACAAAGACACTACCAGCGTCTGTTTCCATGGTCTAGTGGTTATCACATTCGCCTTACGTGCGGAAGGTCCCTAGATTGAAACCGGGTGGAAACAGGGCAATTTTCTTTGTATTTGCAATGAAAACGGAGTCTCCAAAAAGTTAATTGCACAAGCATACATTTCCCCATCGGGGAATTGAACCCCGGTTTTCCGCAGGACAGGCAGAAATACTATCCACTATACTAAGTAGGAAAGGACTCTGGTTTTGCTACCTGGACAGGCGTAGAGGGGAAACTGTCACTAAAATTGAGCAACCCAAGGCAGCTATGCCGTTTGCCAAACCTGTCAACAGGAAACAGGCCAGTACTGTTTCCCTGGTGTAGTGGTTATCACGTTAGCCTCACGCGCAAAACGTCCCTGGCTCGAAACCGGATGGAAACACGGCAATTTTATTTGTATTTGCAATGAAAACTGAGTATCCCAAAAGTGAATTTCAGAAGCATCCACCTCCCCGTCAGGTAATCGAAACCCGGTCTTCCGCGTGACAGGCAGAGATACTATCCACTACACTAACAAGGAAAGGACTGGGTTTTTGCTACCTGGACAGGCATAGAGGGGAAACTGTCTCTAAAATCAGGAATGCCAGCAAGCTATGCTGTTTGCCAAACCTGCCAACAAAGACAATGCCAACGTCTGTTTCTATGGTGTAGTGGTTATCACATTAGCCTCACGCGCGGAAGGTCCCTGAATCGAAACCGGGTGGAAACAGGGCAATTTTCTTTGTATTTGCAATGAAAACTGAGTAGCCAAAAAGTGAATTGCACAAGGATCCACCTCCCCGTCTGGGAATCGAACCCCGGTCTTCCACGTGACAGGTGGGGATACTATGGACTATCTTAACGAGGAAAGGACTCTGCTTTTGTTATCTGAACAGACGTCGAGGCGAAACTGTCTAAAATCAGGAATGCCAGCAAGCTATGCTGTTTGCTAACCCTGTCAACAAAGACAATGCCAGCGTCTGTTTCCATGGTGTAGCGGTTATCACATTTGCCTCGCGCGCGAAAGGACTCTGTGTTTGCTACCGGGACCAATTGTATCTGAGTGCATACCACAGAACGGAACACTCCTCCCCCCGGCAACAGAACACTCCGCCCCCCTCAGCGGAACATTTCTCCCCCGCCAGGCTACGGTAGTCTGAAAGGACAAAAGGCCGAATAGCAACTTAATAAGGGAAAACCGAGTCTATTAATGGCCATGACAAACGAATCTTTATTGCACAAAGTCACAAACCTTCACAAAGGTAGCACATATGAAACAGACCAAAAAAAAAAAAGGTTTGTGGCGCAAAAACAACAGATTTGTTTTAAATGAAAGTCAGAGAGTCTCCTTGATTCCTTCGCACATTAAAAAACAGTATGCGACTATTATAAAACATTTACCGTAAAATAAAACATCTTTGAACAAGTCCCCCCTGTTTTAATCCGGGATAAAACATTTGACGATAATATTCGCCAGTAAAACACAAGGGGTCTATATTCTAAGCCGACGTTTAAAGTGTGTAAAGACATCGCTAAAGTAAACTCTCGGAATAACTTTAAATAGTAAAACATTAGCCTCACAAATAATTAGTCAATACAGGAATCGAGTAGGTAAATGTTGATTACAAATTTTAACAGTAGACGTACGCATTAAATAAAAACACAAGCAGACATTTAATACTCCGTAAAAAAACATAAAGTATAGATACTCGTCCGTATAATAATTAGGTTAGCGTTAAAAAAAATCCATATTCTAAGTAAACATTCAATACTAGTTAGTGTACGTCATAAAACAGAGTCTTTACTTAGCTAAAAGTACACTGTTTTACAAAGATGCAGATCCCATACTTGCAAATATTTGCTCATTTGTTTTGCACAGCTAGTAAAAGCGCGAGTGTGAGACAAACAATTTTACTCTTTGATGCGGGTGTTGATCACAAAATTCCTTATTAAAGCTACATACAGCCCTCAACATATTCGCTCCCATCCATTTTCACCGATTCATTGTATTGGATTTTGTAAGACCCTGAGAATATTGCGGTACATCTGTATCTGTTTCAGTTTTGTAGCAATTAGCGTTGGAGTATAGTTAAGTTAAAAAGAAAATGTGTAAACACGTTTTGTTTTGGGTGGACCGAGTATTTTAAAACATTTCACAGTAACCGTAAGGAGAACTAAAAAGTTTCATAAAGGTAATAATTTGACTTTATAAAAAAAAAAACAGTGCCTAATTTAACTCAACTCAAGTTTATTTATGCAGCGCCTTCAAACAGCCTGAGCTCTCTCAAAGCGCCATCATAAACTTAATATCAAAAGTAGATAAATATACAAATAAAATTGATCGTAAATGAATAAGAAGTAGATGTGTAAATAAGTATCCATATATTAACATAAAATACATCAGACTCCTTAAAATGATACAAAGTAAACCAAATAACTTAAAAATTAATGAACACCATCCATTTTCTTGACCGCTTATTCCTCACAAGGGTCGCGGGGGGTGCTGGCGCCTATCTCAGCTGACTCTGGGCAGTAGGCGGGGGACACCCTGGACTGGTTGCCAGCCAATCGCAGGGCACACAGAGATGAACAACCATCCACACTCACAAGCACACCTGGGGACAATTCGGAACGTCCAATTAACCTGCCATGCATATCTTTGGAATGTGGGAGGAGACATATAAATAAAACAAAAAGCGACGTGGCTACTCACACGTAAGAACCAGAACCAAAACAAGGACTATAGCAGATGAGAATATTATCAAATGATGACACAGAGAATACTTGGACACGACGGTGAGCAAGTAGTAATCTGACAGCTTCTGGCTGCTCCTTGGAGTCCTTTTAAAGTCATGATTACTCACGAGTTGCAGGTGCGGCGCTGGGGAACGCCCCCCTCATCACTGGCACTGCAACAACAAACACAACAGGACTGAGATCCGAACCATGACAGAGGGTGTGAGATCGAGTCCTGCCTCCGGCCTTGCTGGGTAGACTTTTCGAGTTCTCCCTGTGTGAATTTTCTCCTCCCAAATTCCTAAAACAAACACGCGTAGTAGGTAAATTAAAGAGTCTAAATTGTCCCGATGTGTAAATATGCGTGTAAAAAATTGTTTATCTACGCGTACCTTCGGAAAGAAAACGGGGTTCGTAGGGAAAAAAAATTAATCGTTCAATCAAAAGTTAAATCTCCCATAGTCAGACAAAATACACATTTGTTCACGATATGTTTAGGTAGATTGTTGCAAAGAGCAGCTTTAAGATTAAAAAGATCCTTGCGGTAGATTGCTACGCTCTGATTAAATCTTGTAGTTTTGTGTTTTAGCCCCAGGGATGATTTAGCATAGCTAATCTTACAGACTATCATATTCAATAATGTCTTATAGGCTAATTTAACAAGGGGTAATTATAAATATTTAAAAGAAAAAAAACTCACAATGACTTAGGATCTCTTAGTTTGAATACGTCGTACAGCGATAAAACTATTTAGAGTGTTAAACGTACTACATCTTCGCTAGATATAAGCCTAAATGTGACATTGTCCTCCTCACCCCTCCTCCTTTACCTCTTCTTCATTCACCTTATCAGCAAAAACCACAAAGGTTTCGCTTTAGTTTAGTTACATTTTTGTAGAGAATAACGTTTTTTCTTAATTCACAAAACAAGGCACTACCGGTAACAAAACAAACAAACAAAAAAAGTATCCTGATAGGATAACCTATAAATATATCTTGGAATCGTTACTGCCGCCTGCACCCCCCTAAAAAACAAAACAAAAACAAAACTCCATCACCCTTCTTCACGTACGCACCATGTCCCGAACATAATAAAAACACATTTCAAACCCACTGACACGACGTGAGGAGGTAGGACTCAGACGCAGATGTAAAGTTGGCCAACAAGGCTGCAGCTTTAATAACACGAAAACCAAAACGCCTCTTAAAGAGGGAAAAAAGGCTGAACAAAAAGAGCTCCACACGGGAGATACAAAAAAGGGCACTCAAAAACAGGGACAACAAAAGGCGCTCCACAAGGGAGGAAAACCAGGGCAAACTAAAGGCGCAAGACAAGGCAAGGCTAGACATCAAACAAGGACTGTGGTACGAGGACTGAGAGGACGCTTCCATGCACTGAGATATGTGACACTTCGGCAACGAGGAGAGAATTCAGGTGGCTTTTATGTCCGGGTTGATTGGGAACAGGTGGTAGTGATCATGGGCGTGGACCGGTAATCAGTGAGGCTGCAGGAAGGGTAAGTGACCTGGGGTGAGATGAGAGTTAGTACTTTCAAAATAAACCGGGAACCTGACTGTGAAAATAAGAGCATGAACCGCCACTCTGGTGGCGGCGTGACAGTACCCCCCCCTCAATGGCCGGCCCTTGACGGCCTTTCAGCAAGGAGTCCAAAAACAAGGGCGGGTGGAAGGGGGCACGGAGGTGGGAACACGACCCACCCATCCGTCCCAGACAAAAAGACAGTTCAGGAGGGCGTCCATGACGCCAGACGAGAGTCCCGTCGGGACCGTTCTGAAGACCTTTTCCTAGCGCAGGATCAGGTTTGGAAAGTACCAAGGGGATCTCGTGGACCGGTTTGACTTGGTAGACTTGGCAGACTTGGCGAGGCGTGGCAAACGTGGCAGACTTGGCGTGGCAGGCTTGGCAAACTTGACGAGGCGTGGCAGGCTTGGCAGGCGTGGCAGACTTGGCGTAGCAGGCTTGGCAGACTTGGCGAGGCGTGGCAGACTTGGCGTGGCAGGCTTGGCGGACTTGGAGAGTCGTGGCAGGCTTGGCGAGGCGTGGCAGGCTTGGCCGATCTGGCGTGGTGTGGTAGACTTTGGCGTGGACGGCTTTGGCGTGGACGGCTTTGGCGTGGACGGCTTTGGCGTGGACGGCTTTGGCTTGGACGGCTTTGGCTTGGTCGGCTTTGGCTTGGTCGGCTTTGGCTTGGTCGGCTTTGGCTTGGTCGGCTTTGGCTTGGTCGGCGTGATGCAGAGACCTGGCGTGACTTGATGCAGAGACTTGGCGTGACATGATGCAGAGACTTGGCATGGCGTAAGGTCTTCGAGCTGCGCCCGGCGAGGCTCGGGGGCTTGAGGCGGCGCCCGGCGAGGCTCGGGAGCGAGAGACTCAAGGGTGACCATGTTGACTGCGGCTGAGAATGCACTGGTCGCTGATTGGTCCAAAACGTGATCCTTACAATCATTTCCCCATTCCAGTACATTCCCGGAGTTCCAGTCGATTCGGGGGTTGTGTTGACGTAGCCAAGGATATCCCAGAACCAAAGTGGGAGACGAAGCTTGGATTACGTGGAAACTGAGATTTTCGATATGTTGTCCAATTCGTACTTCCAGGGGTTCGGTGATGTGGGTGATGCTGAAGAGCTCCTTGCCATTCAGGGCTCTGGCCTGGATGATCCGGGGAAGGGGTGCGGTGGTGGCTCGTACTTGCTTAACGAGGCCCCAGTCCATGAGGCTCTCGTCGGAACCGGAGTCGATGAGTGCTGGCATGTCAATGGTCATAGCATGGTGGCGTATCTGGGCTTGCGTGATTCTTTGTGTCTTAGCAGGTCGGGGTGACGGGAAACTCACCGGTGAACCTCTCTTCACGGTGCAAGTTCCAACCCGATGACCAAGTTCACCACAGTAGTAGCAGCGGCCTTCTTGGCGGCGACGCTGTCGCTCCTCTGTGGTTAACTGGGCCCGACCAAGCTGCATGGGTTCCTCGTCATTCCCACTGACCTCCCTCGCGGAGGATGACTGGGGAAATGCATATCGTGGAGTCTCACTTGCCAGTGGATGCTGGAGGGGTCCAGAACCGGGTATCCCTTGGAGTCCGCTGCTCTGCTTGAGCTCCCGCCTCCGATGATCAGTGCGGATGGCAAGCGAAATCAACGAGTCCAGGTCGCCGGGTAAGTCACTAGGAAGCAAGAGTTCCTGCATTGAGGTTGTGAGTCCCTTTAAAAAGTGATCATAGAGAGCTGTGTCGTTCCAGCCACTCTTGGCTGCTAGAGTTCGGAATCGGATGGCATAATCATTGACCGATTCTCTGCCTTGTCTGAGATAGCTGAGTTCTCGCGTCTTCTCTCGATCCATGTTGACTGGATCGAAAACTTGGCGGAGAGTCATGCAAAACCCGGCTGCGGTTGAGCAGGTCGGGGAGTTTCGTGCCCATTCCGCGGTGGCCCAGTCCCTGGCTCGTCCAGTCAGGTGCGAGATCATGAAGGCCACGCGGGAACGGTCTGTCGGAAAGGCCTGTGGTGAAAGTTCAAAATGAATATCGCATTCAGTCAGGAATGCCTGGCAGTGTCCTGGTACTCCTGAATAACGCTCCGGGGGAGCCAGTCTCAGACCTACTCCGGCCAATGCTGGAGTTGTGGTCGGTGGTTCAGCGGTGGTTTCCTGTCTCGTGGCGGGTAGCGTGGAGTGTTGCAGGTGGCTCATCAGCCCCTGCACCTGTCCAGCAAGTTCACCTATCCGGGTGGCCATGGCTTGCTGGACCTCCTCCAGGTGTGACAAGCGAGTGGCCTGCCTCCGCAGTGCAGCCTCCAACTTATCTGCTGAGTCCATGCTGGCCGAAGTGTACTGACACGACGTGAGGAGGTAGGACTCAGACGCAGATGTAAAGTTGGCCAACAAGGCTGCAGCTTTAATAACACGAAAACCAAAACGCCTCTTAAAGAGGGAAAAAAGGCTGAACAAAAAGAGCTCCACACGGGAGATACAAAAAAGGGCACTCAAAAACAGGGACAACAAAAGGCGCTCCACAAGGGAGGAAAACCAGGGCAAACTAAAGGCGCAAGACAAGGCAAGGCTAGACATCAAACAAGGACTGTGGTACGAGGACTGAGAGGACGCTTCCATGCACTGAGATATGTGACACTTCGGCAACGAGGAGAGAATTCAGGTGGCTTTTATGTCCGGGTTGATTGGGAACAGGTGGTAGTGATCATGGGCGTGGACCGGTAATCAGTGAGGCTGCAGGAAGGGTAAGTGACCTGGGGTGAGATGAGAGTTAGTACTTTCAAAATAAACCGGGAACCTGACTGTGAAAATAAGAGCATGAACCGCCACTCTGGTGGCGGCGTGACACCCACATACTTTCTAAAAACTACTATCCTAAGGCTTACAGGGTTATCCATTGAAACAAGCCAAGGTGATAATTAGATGATGTTTCAGTCATACATAATCAAATAAAAAGGCTAACATCAAGATACCCAGATAGCAAAAGATGTTTAATCAACGTTGAATTAGGGTTAAAATGGATGATTTTTGGTTACGGTTGAAGATTGATTGGTCAATCAACATTGATTCAACAGCATTATGTTAACATTGAAGTTTGCGTTTAAAAGATAACATCGAATCAACGTTGTATTTTGGTTGAATTAAAACGTTTGAAAGGTCAATGTTTAATTAACGTTGAATCTATGTTTGCCCTTCTCCTTTTTTTCCTTCAGCTGAGAAACTGACTAGGAGAGGGGGAGGGGAGGTATTCTGGGGACAGGTGTGTGTGTGTGGGTGGGGGGTGTGAAAGTCTTTAAACATTTATAATAAATGTAAAACATAAAGCTAACTACTTTGCGGATTTCATTTATTGCGGGTATTTTTTGGAACCTAACCCCAGCGGACAACGAGGGAACACTTTGTTGTTGCGATTCAAGTGTAAGTATTTAATTTTCCTATGTTTGACATTTGACATTTTATGGCTTCATATTGACACAACTACTGACTTGACTTCACAGACATTGCTGACTGACAGTCCCCTCTTGGTAAGGAAAGCGAGTTGGGGTGTGCGTGCGTGCGTGTGTATATATATATATATATATATATATATATATATATATATATATATATATACACAGTGATACCTCAGCTCACGAACATAATTGGTTCCCAGAAAGTGTGTGTAAGGCGAAAAGTTTGTCTTCCGAACATTTATTTCCCATAAGAAACCATTAAAATGAGAATAATCCATTCCCAGGTCCCTATAAAACATAATTTTCTACTAAATAAGCCTTAAAACTACACAAAAATATACCTTATTTTATGGCTAATAAATGTGCTATTGTATTGTAATTAAAGAAATAAACTGTACTGTATAATAAAGTCGTTTTATTCACCTTTGTGATGGTAGTTCTTAAGGATGGTAGCAATGGTAGACTTTCTTCATTCGCGAGCGTTTCACAGCGTAAAGTGTTTATGGAACGGTTGCCACTCATTCGCGCTTTCGTGCTCACCGGAGCGGAGGAGGCGTGTCCCTTGGTGAACAAGGAAGTGGAGCACTTTAGCGAGTCAACAAAAAGTGAGCACCGCCAACTACTTTCACCTCTTTCCTGGGACTAAACAGCCGTGGCACGATTTTCTCCTTTTTTGAGGTACGTGATAGCACTTTCGCTTTTTTTAGTGGCGCGAACTCCATTGACTACAATGCAAACGCGCCGCCGTCCCTCGCCGTCCTTCGCCGCCCCTCGCTTTTGGTGAGAACGTAGCATTAGGCTTAACACTAGTCTTTTTCGGTCCCATAATAGCAAAAGTACACTCAATATGGTCCAAAATGTCTATCAAACACAAACCGCGTCCGCACTAAAAGAAAGGGGGTGACGAACTGGAACGCCGTGAGCGTGCGTCAGCTTCTCGTGGCCGCCACCGTGGTGCTGTTCGACCGCGTGGTTTGGTTCGTCCGCCGAAAACTAGTTCGTCAGCAGAGACTATATGCTCGCGAATTTAATGTTTGTGAGGCGAAAAGTTCGTGAGCTTAAGCGTTCGTCAGCCGAGGTATCTTTGTATATATATATATATATATATATATATATATATATATATATATATATATATATTGCCCTCTTATTACTTTTCTGCTTCTTAAGTTCACAATGAGGAGGACTCTGAAGAAGACAATGAGGATGAAGATCAAGTCATCACTCAGCCAGACCAGGACATTATGGACATAAATATTGAGGACGCTACTGAGCCAGGAAGCACTGATAATACTGAAAATGAAATGGGAAGCTAATAACAAACCTTAATAATAATAATAATAATAATAATAATTTTTCTGAGCTGTGTGCTCGAGTCTATTCCAGCTGACATCGGGCAGCAGGCAGGGTACACCCTAAACTGGTTGCCATCCAATCCAGGGCACACACAGATGAACAACCACATAATAATAATAATGATAATAATGATGATAATGAATTTATAAGGTTTACCACATTACTGTCATCTATAATCCAATTGATGCGCTGTGATAAAACATTCCTTTGCTATATGACATATAGCGTTCAGAAAGTGGTGACTCAAAACCTAATTGTGGCATGATGTGAGATGATTTCTTAGTCATTATACAGCAGCCTGACATTTGAGTAACGAGCATGGTTATGGAAAAGATTAGTGATGGGAAAATGAAGCTTCATGAACCACTTGCAATATTTTCTTACTATTTTTATTTTATTTTTTTACTACTGCTGCTCTTGGTTTTAAGATAAAGGCTAGTACTGACAAGACGAGGTAAGGTAGGACTCAGACGCAGGGGCAACAGGTTTATTACCGGCCAACAGCTGTCTCCTCTCAAACTGAGAGGAGAACGGGGAATCAAAAAAGTGGAGAACAAAAAGCGCTCCACTAGGGAGGAAAAAACAGGCAAAAGGTACTGGGGACAACAGAAAGCGCTCCGCTAGGGAGGAAAAAGGGCACAAGGCAAAAGGGGTAACTAAAGGCGCTCCACTGGGGAAGAAAAGGCACAAAAACAAGGCAAAAATACAAGGCACCGTGAACGAGGTCATGAGGACTGTGGGACGCTTCCATGCACTGACTGTGACACTTCGGCACTGAGGGTAGAATGCAGCTGGGTTTTATTGAGAGTCTTGATTGGTGGCAGGTGTTTGTAATCATGGGCGGGGACCGGTAATAATGGAGCGGCAGGAAGGGTAAGTGACCTGGGGTGAGAGGAGAGTGAGGATTTTCAAAGCATGACAGGAAACATGGATAACAAAATAAAAGCATGGGCCGTCACGCCGGTGGCGGCGTGACAAGTACAATGTAAATAAAATTTCTAATGCGTCTTTAGAGATGCAAGACGAAGGTCAGGAAATTTCCTCTGTATCGTTAGCACTACTGCATGCAGTCTTGTCTGTACAACTGAAGGTTAGGCTACTAACAAAATTACTGTGATAAGAAAAAAACACAGCTGACAACCCTTAATGTGGAAATGATGTAATTTCCACATTAAGGGTTGTCATATGTTGACATATGTTTGCTCATATCTTGCCTCTACAGGTGGATCCATATCCATTCAATTCCTTCACTGAGGCAGCCCTTAGCCTATTCTTTGAAACCTCCGGCATTTCAGAGAGCAATTTTTCTTGCTTACTAGAAATCCTGTCACACGACAGTTTCAAGGAGAAGGATGTACCGCCAAGTGTCAGTGTTTTCAAGGTAGGCTTAGAAAAGCTGGATACCTCACATTAAAGGTATTGACATTCTAGCATTCTTATTCTTGACAATAATACTGTATATGTGACCTCACCGGTCTAAACATGACGTTCTGATTAACATTACATTTTTGGAATATGAGTTATGCAGCAAAATTCAGCCGTTTTTATCCATCTCAGGCCGCAGCCATTTTGTCACTTGCTGAAGACATCACAGTTGCTCAGGTCTCAGGCAACGACCAATCACAGCTCTCCTGTTTTCTTAAGCGGAGCTGTGTGTCATGTTTTGGTTTTGTGGGGGTGGGATTTTGTTTTCTTTTGGTGTTTTTGGTTGTCATGTATTCCTTGTCTCTTGCCTTTTCCCGTTATGTCTAACCATGTCCACCTTCCCTTCCCACTGTGTTGACCAATCAGCTCCCCAAGCCTCTTGTATCTTGCCCAGGTGTCTGTTGTTTTCTCGTTATCATGTGTATTTAGTTGCCCTGCTTTCTTTCAGTTCTTGTTGAGTCATTGTTGCTGTTCCTGTTCCTGTTGTTGTCCAGTCATCCCACGTTTTCCATGCCATGCCTTGTTGTCCTCGTGTTTTCGTCATTAGTTTGTTTTTGACCTTGTTAATTTGTATTTTTCCATAGTCCCTGGTTTACATTTTTTGTCAATTAAATCCCCTTTTCACTTGCATCCCTGCCTTGCCTTGTTTTTGTTGCCCCCTGTATTTGGGTCCTGCCTCCGACACCCCCCCCAACGTGACACTGTGATTGATTTGCCAGAGCGACTGTGATATAATTTTCAGCCTTCTGACAATCAAGTCAAGTCAACTTTTATTTATATATAATGATAAAAACTGCTGGATTGTGCTGCTAAACTCATATTCCACTAACAATATCAACCAAATTACCATATTTAGAGCAGTGGGGCTGCATATAACATATTATTTTGAAGAATTCTTTGGGGGGTTGACTTCCCCGTTGTTACTGTAAGTCAAGAAAAACGCTTTGTTTTAAAATGCTGTACTCATGTGACCGTTTTCCCCATTTCAGAGGATAAGGAAAAACATACCAAAGGTGCCTATTAGTGTACATGGTGATGACTCCAATTTCTGCCACTTTATTATGGAGAAGACGGTGGAAAACATTTGGAAAACAATATGCACATGGCCAAAATGACATTTGTGCCAGTGACCGACTGCCACAGGGACGCCTTCAATTCAAGGCTCTTTCACCAGAGCAAGCTTTTTTGCATACAGTCTGTCAAGACAAATGTGGGAAAGGTACACTAATTTAAAAAAAAAAAAAAAAAAACTCACCCAAAAAAGATAAAATAACCTCATTTTATGTAGCCTTTACTGTTTTATTTGTTTGTTGCCAATACTACAGTTGGTTTTGTATTTTGTTTCAGACAAGGCTCGATCACTTCCACCTTGGTCTTGGTGTTGGAAGACTGCAGATAAGTCTGATCTGGGACAACTTGAAGACACAAGTCCAACAATTTCTTAGTGATCTGATTGTTTCAATCGACAGACCACATTGGCTCAAGCAGGTAACAAAGTTATACAGATAAGTACATTACCAGTGCATTTACTCAGGAACAGTCCACCCAAAGATGATGCTTTTGCATGTTCATTTTAATTGATCTATCCCTTGTAACTTTTTATGCAACATGCAGAGATTAAATCTATTACATAACACATTATTCTTTCAGCTTCCAGATCTTCATCACTTGGCATGTGCGACTGGCTGTGAGGTGCTCCATCTTGTTCAGATGTGGCCCATAATAGGAAGAGATGTTTTGTGTTGCCCAGAGGCATTTACAGCAGCCTCTGCTGAATACTTTGGCCACAACAACTGCCACCTTCTCACCAAAGCCAACATCTTGCTGAGTAGCTACCTGTCCTCAATCAGATCGGCAAGACTTACTGACAAGGAGGCAAGGCAACTCCAGGTTCAGATATGTGACCATCACATACTATTTAAGAGGGTAATTCTGTTCGACCAGTTTGTTTGTTTTTCTCCAATGCTACTTTGCATTTAGACATTTAAGAATTTTTTTTTTTTTAAGATATGGAAGGCAGAGGTGCCAAACCGGGCCAACATCCATTGTGGCTATCACACTGGGGAGCAAATAGATGTGCCGGGCCACCCCATGATTGGTGATTGCAACCGCTTTGAGCGATACCACCACAGGATTAAGGATATGGGTAAGTACATTTCTTGGACATACAAATGCTTGAAGCTCACTGTCTTGAGTGCATGTTGTACCTCAGTTATAGCTCACAAGAATGGTATTAGTATGGAGAAAACAATGGTAAAGAGGATTGCAGTGTTGGATGCTCTTTGCACATTGTCAACACAAAATGATAAAGCAGCAGAGAATACATCTGTCCATGGGCTTCCAGGCTATGCCCCTGTTTACAGACCATCAGGATCAGTCACACTGGTATCTGCTGCTGAACTTCAGCAAAGATATGGGCTGGGTAGGAAAATAAATGATTAAAAGAATTGTATTGCATGTTAACCACTTTCTAATACAGGAGTTAATTCTGATTCTGTAGGAGGAGGAGGAAAAGCTTTCCAGATTCCTTGCTGTCATTCCAGTCACGTTTGATGAAGTACATATTCTCACATTTGGTCACCATTATATCACGATTCTTAATCATATAATTGCCCCCTATTTTCATCATGTGCGTGGGTGCAGACTTTGTGACCGGGTTTGATTCTGTCTGTGCAACTCATCAGGTGGCCATTACCTGACTAGTACTGTGCCACAGACAAGTGGTTTGGCACTGTTACATTAGTGCTGTATTTAGTGTATAATTGTTTTGTTTATTAATATACAAACTTAGTTTTTCATTGTATGTATTGTATAAGTAGAAAATAAATGGAGGTTTAATAAATATACTGTCAATTTATTGAAGTACAAAAAAAAGGGTGGGAATCTTAACAGTCTCGTCAGTTGGCTTGTATTTACTTTCAGCCTTGTTGAATCATTGTCAGGTGTGTTGTGTTTTGTTGGTACTTTGTTATAGTATTTACAATATTTGACTTTTAGTTTAGTGTTTCCAACAGCAATTTTATTTAATAAACTTGTACAACTTTGTTTAGTACACCTTCTTCCCCTCCTATGTTCTTGGGTCCACAATTGAAAGTGTCAGTGTGTGTGTGCGTGTGGGTGTGAGACAAGGCAGCTAATTAGGCAGATAAGAAGCAGCCAGGTGTGGATAATTACAGTGCCAGCCTACTTACAGCCCCGGACCACATCTCGGCGCCAGAACGTCTTGAGTAGTACACCAGTCAGTAGTGTCCAGTTCACTCACTCACTCACTCACTCACTCACTCGGCTTGCTCCCTCACCACTTGTGTCCCACCTGTCCAGGTCATCCTCACCGGCTCCCGCCTTGCCTGCTCACCTGCCATCTCGTCTGCCATCCTGCCTGAAGTGATGGCGGGATGAAGCCCCGTGAATGTATCGAGTCTTTTGGGCCATTTGCTTCCCCAAAAGGCTGCAGTTGAGGCCTCATTTAATAGCTCATTTAGTAGTGCTGACATCTGCTGGTCATTTGGTGTAACGCAAATGTTATGTGGTTCACAGGCAACAAATCAGTAAATCTGTGCACAAAATAATGGAGGTTTTGTCCATTAAATATTGTCCGTATATTTGTCAGTTGTATGTTCAGTTACTTGATGTGCTTGTGTAACTGGGACACACATTGGATACAGGGATTGGTGTATTTTATTGATTTTTGTTAAGGAATAAAATCATTTTGACTGTTGGGGCTCAGTCGATTCCTTTTTTTCGATATGATTTCCCCTGCCTTTGAGAAAACCCTCTCGCAAGGGACAGAGGAAGCAGGCGTGCAAAGGAACTGAAGTGCCAACTGGAACAGATGTCTGTTTATATCTCTTCGAAAGGCTCCCAAACTGGTGGTCCTTCGCTTGTTCGGTGGCTCCATTCTCAAGCAGTAGCGCAGCACACAGTCCTTTCCTCGTTAGTATAGTGGATAGCATCTCCGCCTGTCACGCGGAAGACTGGGGTTCGAGTCCCCAACGGGGAGGTGGTGCCTGTGCTATTTGCTTTTTGGATACTCAGTTTTCATTGCAAATACAAAGAAAATTAAGGATATTTTTTTTCCTTTAAAAACAGTGCATGCCATGACAACAGTGTGCGACGAAATACAAAGCTTTCAATAACTTTTCATCTTCAACATCTTAAGATGAATCACACCAAGTTTGAAGATGATCGGATAAACACTGTAGGAGGAGTTCGTTAAAATAAGACCCCAATGAAATGGCCAAAAAAATGGCAACACGTTCCAAAATAAATCAAAATGGTGGACTTCCTGTTAGGTTTAGCATATGGTTCAAAAAGAGTTTTTTGTAGGTCATAGCCTGTTACATATGTGTACCAATTTTCGTAGCTCTAGATTAAACGTACAACCGGCAATGCTTCGTGAAGTAAGAATTTTTAAACTCTAAATTTGATGCGCCGCCGCCGTCATATAGTATATCAAAAACTTTTCATTTTTCACAATGATGTTGTCCCAGGTGTTGAGATGGTACATCCCAAGTTTGAAGTCAATCGGGTTAACCATGTAGGAGAAGCGGGCAAAAGTATGACCCCTGTAAATGTGCAAAAATTGGCAAAAATTGGACATTTAAATACTCATACCTCACTTTCTGTCTATTTTAGGGTACACACTTCAAAGAGGTTTTTGTTCATTGGGATGTGCTACAGGTGCCACACAATTTTCATAGCCGTCGGACAATCGTAGTGGGACAGGGATCCGTTTAACCTATGTAGGGGGCGCTAAGGAGCCATTTTTCTGTTATCATGTATGGCGACTTTAAAATATCAAATTTTTCGCCAGGCCTGATGTGCGTGTAAAGTTTGGTGAGTTTTCGTTCACGTTTAGTGTCTCAAAAATGCGATTGTTTGCGGAGAAGAAAAAGAAGAATAACTAGAGCTGCGAGCAGCTATAAAGGGCCCTCGCAACCCGGGCCACGTTGGGGTACTTGCACGTCGGGGTACTGGCACGTTGGGGTACTGTAAAATAGGACAAGGACCATCTAAAATGTTTTTGACAAGCCTTGTGTGTGCAAAGTTTAATCAAAACGCAAAATATGGTGCGCAATTCCCAAAATAAATTCAAAATGGCGGACTTCCTTTTAGGTTTAGCATACGGCTACAGAATACTTTTTGTAGGTCTTAAGCTAATAGGTATGCCTCCCAGTTTTCACAAATCTAGGTCAAGTCATCTTTAGTTGTGTATCGCTTGAATCATACAATTGGAAATGCTCCATAAAAATGCATAGAGGGCGCTATTGAGCACAACGTTGGGTTACTTGCACGTCAGGGTACTGGCACGTTGGGGTACTGTTACATGGAACAAGGACCATTTAAAATGTTAGTTTTTTCCATGCCTTGTCTGTGCAAAGTTTAATGAAAAAGGCCAAAAATGATGTATAGTTCCCAAAATAAAATCAAAATAGCGGACTTCCTCTTTGGTTTGGCAAATGGCTACATAATACTTTTTTGTAGGTCTAGCATAATCATACAATCGGAAATGCTTCATAAAAATGCCTAGAGGGCGCTATTTATTGCAAATTGCACAATAAATCTCTGAAAATTCATGTTCATGACAAGTCTGATGTGTTTGCAAAGTTTCATGAGTTTTCATGTGTATAAAAAAAAAAAAAAAAAGCAGCACTTGACAACTGTTACATGGAACAAGGACCATTTAAAATGTTAGTTTTTTCCATGCCTTTTCTGTGCAAAGTTTAATGAAAAAGGCCAAAAATGATGTATATTTCCCAAAATAAAATCAAAATAGCGGACTTCCTCTTTGGTTTGGCAAATGGCTACATAATACTTTTTTGTAGGTCTAGCATAATCATACAATCGGAAATGCTTCATAAAAATGTCTAGAGGGCGCTATTTATTGCAAATTGCACAATAAATCTCTGAAAATTCATGTTCATGACAAGTCTGATGTGTTTGCAAAGTTTCATGAGTTTTCATGTGTATAAAAAAAAAAAAAGCAGCACTTGACAAACAATGCATTGCTATGGCAACAGCGTGTTACAAAATAAAAAACTTTCGATTACTTTGCATCTTAAACATCTTAAGATGAAACACACCAAGTTTGAAGACAGTCGGATAAATTTTGTAGGAGGGGTTCGTTAAAATATGACCCCTGAAAAAGGCCACAAAAAATGGCAACAAATCCCATCATAAATCAAAATGGCAGACTTCCTGTTTTGTTTAGCACATGGTTCCAAGAGACTTTTTTTGTACATCACGGGCTCTTATGTATGCCTGCAAATTATCATAGCGCTAGGTGAAACGTACAACCGGGAATGCTTCGTTAAAGAGGAGTTTTTTAGCTCAAAATGTGATGCCCAGCCCCTGGGGGACTTCCTGTTGGGTTTAGCACATGGCACCAAGAGACTTTTTTGTACATCCTGGGCTGTTACATATGTCTACAATTTTTCGTCGCTCTAGCTGCTTCGTACAACTGGGAATGCTTCATTAAGAAGGATTTTTTTTCCTTTGCAAAAAGTGCATGCCACGACAACAGCGTGTGACGAAATAAAAAACTTTCAATAACTTTTCATTTTCAACATCTTAAGATGAATCACACCAAGTTTGAAGATGATCGGATAAACTCTGTAGGAGGAGTTTGTTAAAATATGACCCCTATGAAATGGCCAAAAAAAATGGCAACACATTCCAAAGTAAATCAAAATAGCGGACGTCATGTTAGGTTTAGCATATGGTTCAAAAAGAGTTTTTTGTACCTCGAGGGCTGTTATACACCTCTACAAATGTTGGTAACTCTATGTGAAACGTACAGCCGGGTATGCTTTGTTAAAGAGGAGTTTTTTAGCTCAAAATGTGATGCCCGGCCCCTGGGGGACTTCCTGTTGGGTTTAGCGCAGGGCCCCAAGAGACTTTTTTGTACATCTTGGGCTGTTACATATGTCTACAAATTTTCATAGCTCTAGCTGCTTCGTACAAATGGGAATGCTTCTTGAAGGATATATTTTTTTCCTTTAAAAACAGTGCATGCCATGACAACAGCGTGCGACGAAATACAAAGCTTTCAATAACTTTTCATCTTCAACATCTTAAGATGAATCACACCAAGTTTGAAGATGATCGGATAAACACTGTAGGAGGAGTTCGTTAAAATAAGACCCCAATGAAATGGCCAAAAAAATGGCAACACGTTCCAAAATAAATCAAAATGGTGGACTTCCTGTTAGGTTTAGCATATGGTTCAAAAAGAGTTTTTTGTAGGTCATAGCCTGTTACATATGTGTACCAATTTTTGTAGCTCTAGATTAAACGTACAACCGGCAATGCTTCGTGAAGTAAGAATTTTTAAACTCTAAATTTGATGCGCCGCCGCCGTCATATAGTATATCAAAAACTTTTCATTTTTCACAATGATGTTGTCCCAGGTGTTGAGACGGTACATCCCAAGTTTGAAGTCAATCGGGTTAACCGTGTAGGAGAAGCGGGCAAAAGTATGACCCCTGTAAATGTGCAAAAATTGGCAAAAATTGGACATTTAAATACTCATACCTCACTTTCTGTCTATTTTAGGGTACACACTTCAAAGAGGTTTTTGTTCATTGGGATGTGCTACAGGTGCCACACAATTTTCATAGCCGTCGGACAATCGTAGCGGGACAGGGATCCGTTTAACCTATGTAGGGGGCGCTAAGGAACCATTTTTCTGTTATCATGTATGGCGACTTTAAAATATCAAATTTTTCGCCAGGCCTGATGTGCGTGTAAAGTTTGGTGAGTTTTTGGTCACGTTTAGTGTCTCAAAAATGCGATTGTTTGCGGAGAAGAATAATAATAAGAATAATAATAATAAGAAGAATTCCTACAAAAACAATAGGGCCTCGCAGCGGCACCGCCGCCGCCGCTGCTCGGGCCCTAATAAGAAGAATTCCTACAAAAACAATAGGGCCTCGCAGCGGCACCGCCGCCGCCGCTGCTCGGGCCCTAATTACACTGTCTTTACCCAGTTTCGAGCCAGGGACCTTTTGCATGTTAGGCGAATGAGATAACCACTACACCATGGAAACAGACACTGGAGTTTCATGTGCTGACAGGGTTGGCAAAGAGCATAGCTGTCTGGCAGTCCCGATTTTAGTGACAGTTTTCCCTCTACGCTTGTCCAGGGAGAAACCACAGAGTCCTTTCCTCGTTAGTATAGTGCATCGTTTCTCCGCCTGTCATGCCGAAGACTGGGGTTTGATTCCCCAACGGGGAGGTGGTACCTGTGCAATTTGCAATTTGCTTTTTCACTGGCATTTACCCTGTTGGCAGGATTGGCAAACACATAGCTGTCTGGCATTCCCAATTTTAGTGACAGTTTTCCCTCTACACCTGTCCAGGTAGCAAACACAGAGCCTTTCATCGTTAGTATAGTGGATAGTATCTCTGCCTGTCGCGCGAAGACTGGGGTTCGATTCCCCAACGGCGAGGTGGTACCTGTGCTATTTGCTTTTTGGATACTCAGTTTTCATTGCAAATACAAAGAAAATTGCGCTGTCTTCACCCGGTTTCGAGCCAGGGACCTTTTGCTCGTTAGGCGAATGAGATAACCACTACACCATGGAAACAGACATTGAAGTTTCACGTGCGGACAGGGTTGGCAAAGAGCATAGCTGTCGGGCATTGATTTTAGTGACAGTTTTCCCTCTACGCCTGTCCAGGTAGCAAACACAGGGTTCTTTCCTCATTAGTATAGTGGATAGTATCTCCGCCTGTCACGCGGAAGACTGGGGTTCGATTCCCCAACGGGCAGGTGGCTGCATGTGCAATTGAGTTTTTGGATACTCAGTTTTCATTGCAAATACAAAGAAAATTGCCCTGTTTCCACCCGGTTTCGAGCCAAGGACCTTTCGCGTGTTAGGCGAACGTGATAACCACTAGACCATGGAAACAGACTTTTGTTTTCAGCCTGTTGGCAGGATTGGCAAACAGCATAGCTGTCTGGCCTTGATTTTAGTGACAGTTTTCCCTCTACGCCTGTCCAGGTAGCAAACACAGGGTTCTTTCCTCATTAGTATAGTGGATAGTATCTCTGCCTGTCGCGCGAAGACTGGGGTTCGATTCCCCAACGGCGAGGTGGTACCTGTGCTATTTGCTTTTTGGATACTCAGTTTTCATTGCAAATACAAAGAAAATTGCGCTGTCTTCACCCGGTTTCGAGCCAGGGACCTTTTGCTCGTTAGGCGAATGAGATAACCACTACACCATGGAAACAGACATTGAAGTTTCACGTGCGGACAGGGTTGGCAAAGAGCATAGCTGTCGGGCATTGATTTTAGTGACAGTTTTCCCTCTACGCCTGTCCAGGTAGCAAACACAGGGTTCTTTCCTCGTTAGTATAGTGCATAGTATGTCTGCCTGTCACGCGGAAGACTGCGGTTCGATTCCCCAACGGGGAGGTGGAACCTGTGCAATTTGCTTTTTGGATACTCAGCTTTCATTGCAAATACAAAGAAAATTGCGCTGTCTCCACCCGGTTTCAAGCCAGGGACCTTTTGCGTGTGAGTCAAATGTGATAACGACTACACCATGGAAATAGACACTGGAGTTTCATGTGCTGACAGGGTTGGCAAAGAGCATAGCTGTCCGGCATTGATTTTAGTGACGGTTCTCCCTCTACGCCTTTTCAGGTAGCAAACACAGAGTCCTTTCCTCGTTAGTATAGTGCATAGTATGTCTGCCTGTCACGCGGAAGACTGCAGTTCGATTCCCCAATGGGTAGGTGGTGCCTGTGCTATTTGCTTTTTGGATACTCAGTTTTCATTGCAAATACAAAGAAAATTGCCCTGTTTCCACCCGGTTTCGAGCTGTAGATCTTTCGCGTATTAGGCAAACGTGACAACCACTACACCGTGGAAACAGACGCTGGAGTTTACCCTCTTGGCAGGATTGGCAAACAGCATAGCTGTCTGGCATTCACGATTTTAGTGACAGTTTTGCCTCTACGCCTGTCCAGGGAGCAAACACAGAGTCCTTACCTCGTTAGTATAGTGGGTAGTATCTCCGCCTGTCACGCGGAAGACTGGGGTTCGATTCCCCAACGGCGAGGTGGTACCTGTGTGATTTGCTTTTTGGATACTCAGTTTTCATTGCAAATACAAAGAGAATTGCACTGTCTCCACCCAGTTTCGAGCCAGGGACCTTTCGCTTGTGAGGCGAATGTGATAACCACTACACCATGGAAACAGACACTGGAGTTTCACCTGCTGACAGGGTTGGCAAAGAGCATAGCTGGCTGGCATTCCCGATTTTAGTGACAGTTTTCCCTCGCCGCCTGTCCAGGTAACAAACGCAGAGTCCTTTCCTCGTTAGTATTGTGGATAGTATCTCCGCCTGTCACGCGGCAGCCCGGGGTTTGATTCCCTGACGGGGAGGTGGCTGCATGTACAATTCAGTTTTTGGATACTCAGTTTTAATTCCAAATACAAAGAAAATTGCCCTGTTTCCACCCGGTTTCAAGCCAGGGACCTTTCGAGTGTTAGGCGAATGTGACAACCACTACACCATGGAAACAGACGTTGGTGTTTACTCTGTTGGCAGGATTGGCAAACAGCATAGCTGTCTGGCATTTTTTAGTGACAGTTTTCCCTCTACGCCTGTCCATGTAGCAAACATAGAGTCCTTTCCTCGTTAGTATAGTGGATAGTATTTCCGCCTGTCACGCGGAAGACTGGGGTTCGATTCCCCAACGGGGAGGTGGTGCCTGTGGTATTTGCTTTTTGGATACTCAGTTTTCATTGCAAATACAAAGAAAATTGAGCTGTCTCCACCCGGTTTCGAGCCAGGGACCTTTCGCGTGTAAGGCGAATGTGATAACCACTACACCATGGAAACAGACACTGGAGTTTCACGTGCTGACAGGATTGGCAAAGAGCATAGCTGGCTGGCATTCCCGATGTTAGTGACAGTTTTCCCTCTACGCCTGTACAGATAGCAAACACAGAGTCCTTTCCTCCTTAGTATAGTGGATAGTATCTCTGCCTGTCACGCGAAGACTGTGGTTCGATTCACCAACGGGGAGTTGGTGCCTGTCCTCTTTGCTTTTTGGATACTCAGTTTTCATTGCAAATAGAAAGAAAATTGCCCTGTTTGCACCTGGTTTCGACCCAGGGACCTTTCACGTGTAAGGCGAATGTGATAACCACTACACCGTGGAAACAGACACTGGAGTTTCACGTGCTGACAGGGTTGGCAAAGAGCATAGCTGGCTGGTCCCGATTTTAGTGACTGTCAGGTTTAAACACCATCTATGACATTTTTAAACTGCACAAATGAGGAGACAGACATTAAAATGAGAAAAACAAGGCCTTTACTTGTACAAGGAGAGATGAGCGAGAGATGTGTGCTGGTCACAATCCTCTGGCCCACTCTGACACACATTCACATTTCTTGTCTTTTCATGGAGTTCGCTAACAAATGGTCACAAAAGGAGGTGGAGACATAGCAGTGTTGTGGCATCACAAATACAACAGTCATAAACACAGGAGACATCCTCTAACCATAAAACTTTTTTACGACCACTAATCCTTGAAGGCTGTCTATTGTCCTGGTGTGAAGTTCTTCATTCCTGCATTCCAGACGTCCTTAGGTTGAATACACATACAGCAACCCAAACTGATAGTGAAATACTGAGTACATGCTTTAAAATTAACTCTATGCAATAAAAGAGAAAATATGGAATAATATCTACATAATAATCCTAACATTTCCCTCCTGTTATTACATATTTACTCAAAGTCTCATACCATGTATTTGTTAAAAAAGCAAAACATCACCATCACAGTGCATAACACAATTTTTTCCATTACACAAATAAGTCCTTTGTCAACACTATCAATACCACATAGAGCATGACGTAACATTTCTCTTTCCATCATAAAACCCCTTATTAGTAAAATTATCATAAGCACAATATAATTCAACGTGTCGTCTTTAAAGTGCAATCAATGTGTTGTTGCTCTAATGTGTGTATGTAGGGTAGTAACTGGAGGCTGCCACAGGGTGGCACGGTGCAGCACTTCATGGGTTACATGTATATTATCCAATGTTTCTGTATGTAATTCTCAGCATTAATAATTCAACCAGCTGTCTCTCTTCCTCTTCAAGATGGCCCCAAAAACAAACATCAAAATCAAAAAGACAGCCCCAACTGAGTCTGATCGCATCTTACTCTCCATTTGTTTCAGGAAAGGGACTCGTCTCCTTGAGTTGTCCCTTCTGACACGTCCTGCACAGTAGACAGGCCCTGGACTTCACAGCGGTTGGGGGAACTTTGAGGGTAGCAAACAATGTGCTCCCACCCTCTTCAATGACTTACTTGGTCAGACTTTTCACAGCGAGTCAAGCTGCTTGTTTCTCCTCTGACCTTAATTATCATTTAAACAATCTCCTCATATAGTCACTTAAATCAATTTCGTTCATCTGTACAGCTTAACAGGTTATTACAATAGGCAAATTTAAATGGGCTACCACATGAAATTTCAAACGAGCTTAACTGTCTTAGTCCTTTTACAATTTCCCAAATGACTTAATCATAAATTATCTTATCTCCATGCTTTGATCATGTATTTTTCTCTCTTTTCTGTTTTTCCCTTAACAATGTGACATATAAAGTCTTCTGCCCTCAGTTAGCGCAACTTAGGCAGCGAGCTAAACATGTGAAAGAGTTCCAAATAAAGACACGTGGTTGCTGTAGTCGTGGCTCTTTACTTCCTTCTTTTCTATTTTGTGAAACTGCAACATACAGATTGAAACAAGACATAAGTGCTTCTGTCTACAAATAAGTGTACAGTGTGAGAAATACTATTTAACTACCACGAGTAGGCCAACAATAACTTTAGCACAAGTTAGCAGCTAACGGCTAATAACATCGAGTCACCGCCTTTTCAAAGAAAGTTCACCACCAAGAAACCTAAAATAATCACAAACACAAATACGTCAAAGCGTTATGACTTACAGATTATGCTCTGCCAAGGCTCCGAAATAAAAAACAATGATGAGACTAGAGGAAAATCTTGCGTTCCCTCCCGTGCTGTGACTGCGTGTGCAGGTCCTCAAAAACATAGCTGGTATTTTCATTGCTTCGCCACTCGGCGGCTCCGGTTCACTTAACAAAATCAAACACATGAACACACAATGACAAGGGCGACATCTACTGGCAAAAATAGAACATAACATTTCTACATAAAAATTGACTGAGCAATATGCCTCAATTTACTGTCGTATGAGGGACAGAACATAAAGTGACTTTCATTCATTACTCCAAATAACTAGTATGTCATATTAGAGACATGATCTATTCACACAATGCTTCTACCATAATAACAACATCCAGTTATTTTTCTGGAACAATTTCAACTCATTGTTAAATTTTTTAAGACCATTAATCAGTACTTGTTAATATTGACATTGTCTTACTTCTTGTTCAATTCCATAAAATCCATAACCACTAACAAAATTGTAGAATATTAGAAACATCAATTCCATGTATAACAAAATTCTAAAACAAAATTCCAAAAACGTAAAAGCATGAAAAATTAAAAACATAAAATTTGTATGCGGTATTGCAGTATTGTTACAAACTCCCCCCTTTTGAGACATCTTTATGGCTCACAACTCAAAATCATTATCCAACCCACTTAAATGTTCACTTCATATAATCTTATGCAATTTACATGCAATTTTAAATAGTTTCATAATATTTACAAAAGGTTTTAATTTGAAAAAAAAAAAAAATCAACCTGTGGGTGTTTTCGTTTTAAAACAGCATAATCACAAACATCAAAAGTTCATAACAGGTCACAATTTCATTCAGGAATTTAAAATGTCATTTTGTAATTTGTTTCAAATCTTAGGGGCGACAAAATTACTTCATTTATCGTTGGGTTTCCATCATAACCACTTTACAATCAAAACAATCTAAATATTACACCCTTGTTGCACAAAAGTGTAATATATCTTTATTTACATCATTCTCCAATTTCTTCTTTCTTTTTAGCCGTTGCTGGTTTTCATTTCACAGCTCATTTTTCTATCATGCCATAAAATAATTTTGTCCATGCAAGTCAAAATCTGACTTCCCAATGTACCCAAACAATTTCTAATTGCTTGAGAGTGTATTGTGGGACATTCACAATATCCTTGTAGTAACAATATATATATATATATATATATATATATATATATATATATATATATATATATATATATATATATATGTGTGTGTGTGTGTCATATATATATATGTATGTATATTTATATATATATAAATATATATATATATATATATATATATATGTATATATATATATATATATATATATATATGTGTCATATATATATATGTATGTATATTTCCAGTGCAAATTTAGACCAGAATATACAATTTGGGTGTACTGTTATAGTACTTATTCATTGCTTAAATTTTCATCAAGAATCCAAATTATCTAATAATATTTTTACAGTTAGTAAGTTTAGTATTTTCAATCAGCATTCCTGCCCATTGCAAGTCCTTAATCACTCGTCTAATTTATCTCCAATTCAGCATTTTACTTCAATAAATCATCTTTAGCATAGATGATATCTGATCTCTTTGCTCTGATTTCCACTTACTCACATGTTGTCAAGAAACCCAACATCAGAATGAATGAATGAATGATGAATTCATAAGGAAGCAGGTTAAACAGTTATTCCTATTTAGTTTTAAAAATAAACAAAAGTTCTGTCATCTCTACTTGTTCTGCCATAATTGTTATATGCAGTGTCACTGCATCAAACTCATCATCAGTTTACAGGTAGTCAGTCAACTGTGACACTCATAGGTGTGGCATTGTTTTCGTTCTCACATTTATGCTCAGAGTGACATAGTTTGTCATCTGCCATTCTATCTCCCTTCTTTACAATCAGTTCCCTCGCTTTTTGTAATAAGGCATCAGCTACCATTTAAGAATTTATTTAGGATATATACTGCGTCGTAAAAATGCAAAGATCCTACACCTTTCACATAGCGATATCCCTTTTTCTACTCGGCTTATCTTTTTACTACCATGTTCCCATCTAATGTAGACACCAAGACTAGGCCTAATCCCATTTAATATAATTCTGCTTACTGGTTTCGTTTCATCTTTGTTTTTCATGTTCACCTTGTTGAAATAAATGGGCGTTTTTCCACCAACAACAATTACCAGGGTCATTAAAATTCCCCAGGGGGCATCCAAGTACTATCTCGGCAGCAGGGTCTCGCTAACCTAGGCTGGTTACTTTGAGGGGTCAGTGTTTTTACATCAGCTCGTCTCAATCAAACTCATTTAAATTAATTACAGAGAACTCTAAGACACTGTAAAAACACAATTCTAAATTCCCTGCTGATCTTTTACAACCAAAAACTCACTTTACCCAGAACTCAAAGATCCTGGGCTTGTTGGTGGAAAAGCAGCTATTAATAATTGTGCTCTTTTAAGAACATTCAAATTCAATTCTAAATGCCATTTTTCATCTTAATCAAATACCAATCTCAGCTATTCATTTATTTTAAATAACTCACCACTAATATGTTTGCCTTCTAAACCATTTTAATAATCTTTTCCCTTCAATGCCTATTTTACGTATCAGGTTCTGGTGAGGGAGAATTTGTTAGATTTCACACTCAATCACAGCAGGAGCGAAAACAGAATTCAATTAGGAAAACATTCCTCCGTGTAACCAATCTTTTATACAAACTTTAGGACTATATTCAAAACAACATTGTAAAGGCTCTTTCTTGCAATTTTATGTTGTTCTCTAATCTGGATCTGCATGAGTCACACCAAATCTATTAGTAAATGCAAACACCACAGTAATGAACCTTTAGAACATTTAACTCCTAGTAAGTATTTTCAAATTCAGTCAATAAGGTTTAAATTCTTACTCTGTTAGAAAGTCATGAAATAATGGCATTTCCATATAGAAGCTTCTATTATCAGTGTGATATCAAGGCCTTCCCCATTTGGCAATTTGACAAATGGTGCCTCTACAAACTTTACAATATCGTCATTGCTGAAAACCATCATTGCTTACTTAATTCAAAGTTTCAAATTTCTTTAAACTAGTATTTAGTAGACCAGATTTGCATTATTTATCAAATAGTCTATATCATTTGCTTTAACTTTCTACACTCATTAGAGGGTTCATTACCATAATTTAAACATACTCTTTGTCACGCCGCCACCAGCGTGGCGGTTCACGCTTTTATTTTTATAGTCATGTTCCCGTTTTATTTTGAAAGTGTTAACTCTACTCTCACCCCAGGTCACTTGCCCTTCCTGCAGTTCACTGATTACTAGGGGTGGGACAAAAAACCGATTCGACCGAACCATCGGTCGTCAAGGGGAGCTAAACGGCCGTATCGGTAGCAGACTTGTCAACCGATACAAAATCCGCCGGGAATCCTTAGATACATCGCTTGTAAAGCTGTGGACCGGATATCGCGTGGCTGTGAATCGGTTGCGAGTGAGGCTTTATGGTTTTCATAACAATAGCAAGAGTTCTGCGCCGTGCGCTACTTGTTTTGTTTACATTTCAGTAGCATCACTATTCAAGCTACTTCCCTGTTTACAGAGCGCTAGCAAAGTAGCGTTCAGAGACTCTTCATTCCCCGGATGTTGTAAACATAATGCAAAGACGTTACGCACCTTGGGGAGGAGCCTACCGTCAACGCCGTGCTCGCGACACGGCGCGCGTGCGCACAACGAGTGACAACATGCAACAGTTAGCAGAAGCTAACCCATTGCTATCGAGTCCTCTCGGTGCACTTGTATGTCCCGGGCCGGCGTTGGTACTGCGCGCGAGCCAAAAAGAATAACTCCCGTGACGATCCAATGCATGGATTCAAACGACACAGGTATGTCCCACAGCCAACACACCAGCTAAGCTAAAAGCACACTGCAAGTATCTCATTTCTCAGTTTGTGGCTCCCTGTCAATGTATACAACTAGCATGAGCAGCAGATAGGAGAACTGAGACGTGCCCGTGATTACGTCATCAAACGCAAAATGAACGACAGCCCAAAAAAACAAAACATAAACAGTAGTGATTCCGTGGTCATCATCTTGTCTCAGATTAAAAAAAACAAAAAGATGTCATACATTAACCAAAAATGAATATGATGGCAAAAGAAAAACAAATATTGTTAAAAACAAAAATTGTTGATAAAAAGGGAAGGGCACTTTTGGAAATATTTTTGGATATATTAAGTGGTTAAAATGTGTTTGATAGATTTATTGTTCCATAAGGTGGCTTCATATTTCTTTTGGCTGGACGGTAGGTTTATTTCATGTCTTAAATTTATGTTTCTGAAATACTTCACAATGTGCACATATTCTGTTCAATTGTGTTGGTGTCTTTTTAAAGGTTAAATATTTATATTTCAAATTGAATTATCAGCCTTTTTTTCCTGATCCTTATTTTGAATTTTAAAAAAACTAAAAAATAAAAAACAATTATAACTCTCAATAACGACTAATAAATATTTAACCTGATACATTTTTCAGTCATATCGCCCAGCCCTTTGTTGCGGTCCATTTAAATAATTGATTCAATATATAAAAATATAGAAGACATTTTTGTTGTTGTTGTTTTTTTAAACACATTTGTAGATACTGTAAAAATTTGTGGTGTTTTAAGATTAATGTTTACAAGCAACAAATGTCACTATAAGTTTTGAATATTGAAATGAATCGTATCGAATCGAAAATCGTATCATTCCCAAACTTAATCGAACCGCATCGAACCGTTCTGTTCTGAAAGATAATCGTTTTTCAATCGAATCGCAACCTGTGTATCGAGATACATATCGAATCGGCCTCATGTCAGAGATTCCCACCCCTACTGATTACCGGTCCCCGCCCATGATCATCACCACCTGCTACCAATCAACCCAGACAATAAAAGCCACCTGCATTTTCCCCTCAATGCCGTAGTGTCACATCTCAGTGCATGGAAGCGTCCTCACAGTCCTCGTACCACAGTCCTTGTTTGATGCCGTGTCTTGCGCCCTTAGTTTGCCCCTTTTTTTCCTCCCTAGCGGAGCGCCTTTTGTTGTCCCTGTTTTTGAGTGCCCTTTTTGTATCTCCAGTTTGGAGCTCTTTTTGTTCAGCCTTTTTCCCTCGTTAAGAGGTGTTTTGAGTTTCGTGATATTAAAGCTGCAGCCTTGTTGGCCAACTTTAATTCTGCGTCTGAGTCCTACCTCCTCTCGTCGTGTCACTCTTCTAACCAAAGTCTGTAATCAAGAATTGTTCTGCCTCTTTACATATAGGAATTTTTCACTTAGATCATAAATCTTTCACAGGAAGGAGAGACTTAAATTCTTGTTCACAGAAAGTGGAGGAGGGTCACGCTCTCTGAGGGGTGACAGGTAACACAGGCTGAGGGCTGAGCGGATGTCACCAAAAGTTAAAATATGGATGATGTCACTAACATGTATAATGTGAACCTGTGCCATGTATTAACAAATGAATGCAACGATTGTTTGAGATAATCGCTATGTCACACAAATCTGGTATGTCACACAACACTAGTCTGAAATGTCTTTGGTGTAATTGTCAACTTCATTAGCGTTTAAACATGCCCCATAATTGGTAAATATACTTGTGAACCAGCAGCCAGCATAAAACACAACACATACACATACATCCATTTACGGTAACACAGTTGCATACACACAACACACTCATCTGCCATAGCACACATACTTATATGGAGTACGGGAGTAAAGATTTTGGCCTGTCACTATGAGGTGGCAAGAAATGTGGTTTTGACATGCCACCATGAGATTGCAAGAGACCTGGTTTTAACATACCATGTATTTTGTTTGGAGTTTGGTTTGAATTTTTATATTAATCAGTATTGGTGTGGGGCATTATGAGTAAAAAGCTTTGAAGGGATTTTATTCACAAATGGGAAGTACAGTTTATTTTAAAGTCATGAATGTTTTGTCAGCATAGAAAATTGGACCTTGTCAACAAATGTGTTTTGCAAAGCTGTTAAGGTCGCATTTTTAAGAGGAACTGAAAAGAGGAAGTAAGCACCAGACATTTAGAACTCAGCAGTTCAAACTTTGGTACAGACTGACTGGAACACACTCATCTGTGCTTAGTCATGCTATGTTCAGCATCCCGAGGGTATAAATTGGCGGGGACGAAACGAAACTGGGCGTGCAAAAAAGAGCGAGGCTCTCTCTCTGTCGAGAAGGGCATTTTCGTCTCTGCGCCCCATTTACCCCTATATGCTAAATGAGGAAGTAATTCTAACAATCAAAATAAGAGTAATTTGTGGTAGACACATTGTCTTGATTGGCTGTTAGAAGATAATAGTTCCCCTTGTTTTGATCAGTTTTATTAAATTAAACAGCCGGGGTAGTAAATGGTAAACTTCCTCAATTATTTTCTTTGAGCTACTAGTTTAGCTCAAAGATAATTAGGCCCAGGTGGTTCATCACAGAATAGCTACCTGTCGTGACTACCCAGCAAAGGAATAATTCTTTTTCAAAGCTTTTGCCCTTCTTTTTGGTTTTTGATTTTTCTTTTATTTTTATTTTTTTTCTTGTTTCTTCAATTGATGATCTGGAGTAAGGAGCAACAAATTGTGAGTACATGTGATTCTGTTCTGTTTGAATTTATGATGTGAATCATTATTTTTTGTCATTAATCAACATATGTCCATTATTGCACAAATTTTGCTTTGCTATTGGTTTGAACACTGATCAAGTAATAAATCAAGAAAGACAAGAAGTGGTTTAGGGTTTTCATGTGTGTGGTCACATTAATCATTGATTTTTTAAACCCGACCTTCACTTTCCTGCTTTAACACTTTTCTCTCACTATTTGAGTCATACTTAGAGATACCTTATTGAATAGATAATAGTTCCATCTACATGTCGGCTGCGTTCCCAAAAATTCCTGAAAGGTTATTTCGGCTTACATAAACAAATAAAACAAGCCCTTACGGTTCTAACAAGGACAGTAAAACATATTTAGGTCATTCTAAGTGCAACCGATCATAAGGAAAGGAGCCGCTGTAAAAAGAGTGTGATTAGATTTTATATCCTTAAATCATCAAAGGTTACTCGTTAAGGGTGTAGTCTAATGGAAGCCGGGGCTGACACTCTAAAACTGGGGCGGTGAGAACCTAAACGAATCCTTTTCGACGCCAGCTTGAAGCGTCCCCGTCATCTCTGTAAATCCCGTGTTACTACGGTTTGAGATAAAAGGGGGGCCTTAACCCTTTTTAACGGAGAGTTGGCCAGGTAAGCAAGATCAGACACTTGGCGCCAGCTACTCCCCGTCCAGGTTCTTCCTACGGACATGAATCAATTAACTTTAATCAATTTCATGTCCCTGTTCGGGGTTCGATTCCCCAATGGGTAGGTGGTGCCTGTGCTATTTGCTTTTTGGATACTCAGTTTTCATTGCAAATACAAAGAAAATTGCCTTGTTTCCACCCGGTTTCGAGCCAGGGACCTTTCGCGTGTAAGGCGAATGTGATAACCACTACACCATGGAAACAGACACTGGAGTTACACGTGCTGACAGGATTGGCAAAGAGCATAGCTGGCTGGCATTCCCGATGTTAGTGACAGTTTTCCCTCTACGCCTGTACAGATAGCAAACACAGAGTCCTTTCCTCCTTAGTATAGTGGATAGTATCTCTGCCTGTCACGCGAAGACTGTGGTTCGATTCCCCAACGGGGAGTTGGTGCCTGTCCTCTTTGCTTTTTGGATACTCAGTTTTCATTGCAAATACAAAGAAAATTGCCCTGTTTGCACCTGGTTTCGATCCAGGGACCTTTCACGTGTAAGGCGAATGTGATAACCACTACACCGTGGAAACAGACACTGGAGTTTCACGTGCTGACAGGGTTGGCAAAGAGCATAGCTGGCTGGTATTCCCGATTTTAGTGACTGTCAGGTTTAAACACCATCTATGACATTTTTAAACTGCACAAATGAGGAGACAGACATTAAAATGAGAAAAACAAGGCCTTTACTTGTACAAGGAGAGATGAGCGAGAGATGTGTGCTGGTCACCATCCTCTGCCCCACTCTGACACACATTCACATTTCTTGTCTTTTCATGGAGTTCGCTAACAAATGGTCACAAAAGGAGGCGGAGAAATAGCAGCGTTGTGGCATCACAAATACAACAGTCATAAACACAGGAGACATCCTTTGATCACTAATCCTTGAATGCTGTCTCCTGTCCTGGTGTGAAGTTCTTCATTCCCGCATTCCAGACGTCCTTAGGTTGAATACACACACAGCAGCCCAAACTGATGGTGAAATACTGAGTACATGCTTTCAAATTAACACTATGCAATAAAAGAGAAAATATGGTATACATAATCCTAACAGTGACAGTTTCGCCTCTACGCCTGTCCAGGTCGCAAAAGCAGAGTCTTTTTGTTGTTAGTATACTGGATAGTATCTCCGACTGTCACGCGGAAGACCGAGGTTCGATTCCCCGAAGGTGAGGTGGATCCTTGTGAAATTGACTTTTTGGATACTCAATTTTCATTGCAAATACAATGAAAATCACCCTGTTTCCACCCGGTTTCGAGCCAGGTACCTTTCGCGCGTGAGGCAAATGTGATATCCTCTACACCATGGAATCAGTCGCTGGTATCTATCCTGTTGACAGGGTTGGCAAAAAGCATAGCTGCCTGGCTTGCTCAATTTTAGTGACAGTTTCGCCTCTACGCCACTTCAGGGAGCAAAAGAAGAGTCCTTTCCTCGTATGTATAGTGGATAGTATCTCTGCCTGTCATGCGGAATACCGGGGTTCGATTCCCCGAAGGAGAGGTGGATCCTTGTGCAATTCACTTTTGGGATACTCAGTTTTCATTGCAAATACAAAGAAAATTGTCCTGTTTCCACCCAGTTTCGAGCCAGGGACCTTTCCCATGTAAGGTGAATGTGATAACCACTACACCATGGAAAAAAACGCTTACCTTTGTACTCTTGACAGGGTTGGCAAACAGCATAGCTGCCTGGCTTGCTCAATTTTAGTGACAGTTTCCCCTCTACGCCAATTCAGGTAGCAAAAGCAGAGTCCTTTCCTCTTATGTATAGTGGATAGTATCTCCGCCTGTCACGCGGAAAACCGAGGTTCGATTCGCTGAAGGAGAGGTGGATCCTTGTGCAATACACTTTTTGGATACTCAGTTTTCATTGCAAATACAAAGAAAATTGCCCTGTGTCCACCCGGCCAGGGACCTTTGGCGCGTGAGGCAATTGTGATAACTGCTACACCATGGAATCAGTCACTGGCATTTATCCTGTTGACAGGTTTGGCAAAAAGCATAGCTGGCTGGCATTCCCGATTTTAGTGACAGTTTTCCCTCCACGCCTGTCCAAGTAGCGAACACAGAGTTCTTTCCTCGTTAGTATAATGGATAGTATATCTGCCTGTCACGCGCAAGACTGGGGTTTGATTCCCTGACGGGGAGGTGAGTGCAGGTGCAATTCAATTTTTGGATACTCAGATTTCATTGCAAATACAAAGAAAATTGCCCTCATTCCCCCGGTTTCGAGCCAGGGACCTTTCGCATGTTAGGCGAATGTGATAACCACTACACCATGGAAACAGACGCTGGTGGTTACCCTGTTGGTAGGATTGGCAAACAGCATAGCTCTCTGGCATTCCCGATTTTAGTGACAGTTTTCCCTCTATGCCTGTCCAGGTAGCAAACACAGAGTCCTTTCCTCGTTAGTAGAGTGGATAGTATCTCCTCCTGTCACGCGGAAGACTGGGGTTCGATTCCCCAGCGGGGACTTGGTGCCTGTGCTGTTTGCTTTTGGGATACTCAGTTTTCATTGTAAATTCAAAGAAAATTGCCCTCATTCCCCCGGTTTCGAGCCAGGGACCTTTAACGTGTTAGGCAAATGTGATAACCACTACACCATGGAAACAGACACTGGAGTTTCACGTGCTCACAGGATTGGCAAAGAGCATAGCTGGCTGGCATTCCCGATTTTAGTGACAGTTTTCCCTCTACGCCTGTCCAGGTAGCAAACACAGAGTCCTTTCCTCGTTAGTATAATGGATAGTATATCTGCCTGTCACGCGCAAGACTGTGGTTTGATTCCCTGACGGGGAGGTGAGTGCAGGTGCAATTCAATTTTTGGATACTCAGATTTCATTGCAAATAAAAAGAAAATTGCCCTGTTTCCACCCAGTTTCGAGCTGGGGACCTTACAGGTGTGAGGTGAATGTGATAACCAGTACACCATGGAAACAGACGCAGGGGTTTACTCTGTTGGCAGGATTGGCAAACAGCATAGCTGTCTGGCATTCCTAATTTTAGTGACAGTTTTCCCTCTACGCCTGTCCAGGTAGCAAACATAGAGTCCTTTCCTCGTTAGTATAGTGGATAGTATCTCTGCCTGTCAAGCGCAAGACTGGGGTTCGATTCCCTGACGGGGAGGTGAGTGCAGGTGCAATTCTGTTTTTGGAAACTCAGTTTTCGATGCAAATACAAAGGAAATTGCCCTGTTTCCACCCGGTTTCGAGTTGGGGACCTTTCGCATGTTAGGCGAATGTGATAACCACTACACCATGGAAACAGACGCTGGCGTTTACCCTGTTGGTAGGATTGGCAAACAGCATAGCTGAGGCATTCCCGATTTTAGTGACAGTTTTCCCTTTATGCCTGTCCAGGTAGCAAAAAAAAGAGTCCTTACCTCGTTAGTAGAGTGGATAGTATCTCCTCCTGTCACGCGGAAGACTGGGGTTCGATTCCCCAGCGGGGACTTGGTGTCTGTGCTGTTTGCTTTTTGGATACTCAGTTTTCATTGCAAATTCAAAGAAAATTGCCCTATTTCCACCCGGTTTTGAGCCAGGGACCTTTCGCGTGTTAGGCGAATGTGATAACCACTACACCATGGAAACATACACTGGAGTATCATGTGCTGACAGGGTTGGCAAAGAGCATAGCTGGCTGGCATGCCCGATTTTAGTGACAGTTTTCCCTCTACGCCTGTCCAGGTAGCAAACACAGAGTCCTTTCCTCGTTAGTATAGTGGATAGTATCTCCTCCTGTCACGCGCAAGACTGGGGTTCGATTCCCTGATGGCGAGTTGAGTGTAGGTGCAATTTAATTTTTGGATACTCAGTTTTCATTGCAAATACAAAGAAAATTGCCCTGTTTCGAGTTGGGGACCTTTCGCGTGTAAGGTGAATGTGATAACCACTACACCATAGAAACAGACGCTGACATTTATCCTGTTGGCAGTATTGGCAAACAGCATAGCTGGCTGGCATTCACGATTTTAGTGACAGTTTTCCCTCTACGCCTGTCCAGGTAGAAAACACAGAATCCTTTCCTCGTTAGTTTAGTGGATATTATCTCCGCCTGTCACGCGGAAGACGAGGGTTCGATTCCCCAACGGGGACGTGGTGCCTGTGCTGTTTGCTTCTGGGATATTAAGTTTTCATTGCAAATTCAAAGAATATTGATCTGTTTCCACCCGGTTCCGAGACAGGGACCTTTCGCTTGTTAGGTGAACGTGATAACCACTACACCATGGAAACAGACACTGGAGTTTCACGTGCTCACAGGTTTGGCAAAGAGCATAGCTGGCTGGCATTCCCGATTTTAGTGACAGTTTTCCCTCTACGCCTGTCCAGGTAGCAAACACAGAGTCCTTTCCTCCTTAGTATAGTGGATAGTATCTCCTCCTGTCACGCGGAAGACTGGTGTTCGATTCCCCCAACGGGGACTTGGTACCTGTGCTATTGTATTTTTGGTTACTCAGTTTTCATTGCAAATACAAAGAAAATTTCCCTATTTCCACCCGGTTACGAGCCAGGGACCTTTCGCGTGTTAGTCGAATGTGATAACCACTACACCATGGAAACAGACAATGGAGTTTCATGTGCTGACAGGGTTGGCAAAGAGCATAGCTGGCTGGCACTCCCGATTTTATAGACAGTTTTCCCTCTATGCCTGTCCAGGTAACAAACACAAGCGTTCTTTCCTCGTTAGTATAGTGGATAGTGATCTCCGCCTGTCATGTGGAAGACCGGGGTTCGATTCCCCGATGGAGAGGTGGGTACTTCTGCAATTCACTTCTTGGATACTCAGTTTTCATTGCAGATACAAAGAAAATTGCCCTGTTTCCCACCCCATTTCGAGTTGGGGACCTTTCGCGTGTGAGGCAAATGTGATAACCACTACACCATGGAAACAGACGCTAGCGTTTACTAGGGGTGGGAATCTCTGACATGAGGCCGATTCGATATGTATCTCGATACACAAGTTGCGATTCGATTGAAAAACGATTATCTTTCAGAACAGAATGGTTCGATTAAGTTTGGGGACGATACAATTTTTGATTCGATACGATTAATTTCAATATTCAAAACTTATAGTGACATTTGTTGCTTGTAAACATTCATCTTAAAACACCACAAATTTTTACAGTATCTACAAATGTGTAAAAAAAGAACAACAACAATGTGTTTTATATTTTTATATATTGAATCAATTATTTAAATGGACCGGAACAAAGGGCGGGGCGATATGACTGAAAAATGTATCAATTTAAATATTTATTAGTTGTTATTGACAGTTATAATTGTTTTTTGTTTGTTTTTTAAATTCAAAATCAGGATCAGGAAAACAAAAGGCTGATAATTCAATTTGAAATATTTAACCTTTAAAAACACACCAACACAATTAAACAGAATATGTCCACATTGTGAAGTATTTCAGAAACATAAATTTAAGACATGAAATAAACCTACCTTACAGCCAAAGAAATATGAAGCCACCTTATGGAACAATAAATCTATCAAACACATTTTAACAACTTAATATATCCAAAAATATTTCCAAAAGTGCATTTCCCTTTTTATTAACAATTTTTGTTTTTAACAATTTTTGTTTTTCTTTGCCATCACATTCATTTTTGGTGAATGTATGACATCTTTTTTGTTTTTTTAATCTGAGGCACGATGATGACCACGGAATCACTACTGTTTGTTTTGTTTTTTGGGCTGTCGTTCATTTTGAGTTTGATGACGTAATTGCGGGCACGGCTCAGTTCCCTGCTGCTCATGCTAGTTGTGTACAATGACAGGCAGCCACAAACTGAGAAATAAGATACTTGCAGTGTGCTTTTAGCTTCGCTGGTGTGTTGGCTGTGGGACATACCTGTGTCGTTGTGAATCCATGCATTGGATCGTCACGGGAGTTATTCTTTTTGGCTCGCGCGCAGTACCAACGCCGGCCCGGGACATACAAGTGCACCGAGAGGACTCGATAGCCATGGGAAATCCCGAGATGTACGACACCGGCTTCTGCTAACTGTCTCCATTTGCATGTTGTCACTTGTTCTGCGCGACTGCGCGCGTGCCGTGTCGCGAGCACGGCGTTGACGGGAGGCGGGCCCCCCTCCCCCCCCAAAAAAGGTGCGTAACGTCTTTGCATTATGTTTACAACATCCGGGGAATGAAGCGTCCCTGAGCGCTACTTTGCTAGCTCTCTGTAAACACGGAAGTAGCTTGAATAGTGATGCGACTGAAATGTAAACAAAACAAGGAGAGCACGGCGCAGAACTCTTGCTATTGTTATGAAAACCATAAAGCCTCACTCGCAACCGATTCACAGCAACGCGATATCCGGTCCACAGCTTTACAAGCAATGTATCTAAGGATTCCCGGCGGATTTTGTATCGGTTGACAAGTCTGCTACCGATACGGCCGTTTAGCTCCCCTTGACGACCGATGGTTCGGTCGAATCGTTTTTTTGTCCCACCCCGAGCGTTTACCCTGTTGGCAGGATTGGTAAACAACATAGCTCTGGCATTCCCGATTTTAGTAACAGTTTTCCCTCTACGCCTGGCCAGGTAGCAAACACAGAGTCCTTTCCTCGTTAGTATAGTGGATAGTATCCTCGCCTGTCACGTGGAAGACTGGGGTTCGATTCCCCAACGGGGAGGTGGTACCTGTGCTATTTGCTTTTTGGATACTCAGTTTTCATTGCAAATACAAAGAAAATTGCCCGGTTTCCCACCCCATTTCGAGTTGGGGACCTTTCGCGTGTGAGGCGAATGTGATAACCACTACACCATGGAAACAGACGCTCGTGTTTACCCTGTTGGCAGGATTGGCAAACAGCATAGCTGTCTGGCATTCCCGATTTTAGTGACAGTTTTCCCTCTACGCCTGTCCAGGTAGCAAGCACAGAGTCCTTTCCTCGTTAGTATAGTAGATAGTAGGGGTGTTAAAAAAAATCGATTTGGCGATATATCGCGATATCACAGCGTGCAATTCACGTATCGATCCATTTTGAGGCCAAATCGATATTTAAACATCATTTTTTTGATGGAAATATTCAATAAAACGTCTCATTTATGTGCCGCACCTAAGCTCCCGCCCACTAGGTGGCAGCATTTCACAGTTGAGCGCGCCTTACTGCGCCAGAGTAACACTGACATCTCGCGAGAATTGTCCAGTGTAGAGTCTTCTACAATACAATCTCGCGAGTTTACAGGACAGTGCAACAAAGCTACAACATGGCAGAGAAGGAAATTTGAGCGGCTCCAAAGAACGTCTATAAAGCTGAAATTTGGACTCACTTTGGCTTTTATGGCAAAGAAGACGGAAGCATGGACTATGATAAGAGGTACGCTATATGCAAACACTGCCATGGGAAAATCAAATACTGCGGCAACACCACGAACCTTCGCGCGCACGTTGCAAGACATCACAGCGGAGTGGAGATGACAAGTAAACAAACGCCTACCTCGTCTCAACTAACGATTGAACAAGCTCATTCTGCCAAATTCCCTTCAGGCTCACCTCGTGCGACCAAAATAACACATTCAGTGATTTACTACATGTGCAAAGACATGCGCCCTCTCAGCTCCGTGGAAGGTGAAGGCTTTCGTAACCTGATGAACACTTTGGAGCCATGTTACTCCATACCGCCACGCCAACACTTTACTGAAGTTGCGCTGCCCCGGTTGTACAAAGATGTTAAAAGCACTGTGTTGGATAGTCTGCGTTGTGCCCAAAGAGTTGCATTAACATGTGATGCCTGGACATCCAGATCCACGATGTCCTATGTAACCATAACAGCACATTACATAAACGAAGAGTGGAAGATGGTTTCGCACGTGTTACAAACACGACCAATGTACGACAGCCACACGGGAGAGAATATCGCGGCTTTACTGCGTGCATCTGTGGATGAATGGGGTCTGAGTGATAAAAATCCGGTGGTGGTGACCGATAATGCTCCAAACATGACTGTTGGGGCTCGACTGGCAGAGATGGCTCACATTCAGTGTTTTGCTCACAGCATTAACCTCGCATCACAGAAAGCACTTAAACTACCAACAGTGGCAAGGCTACTTGGCAGAATCAGGCGTGTTACTGGATTCTTCAGACGGAGTACAGTTGCAAGTTACCAGCTACAGGTCAAACAAACCCAACTGCAGCTACCAAAACATAGCTTAATTACTGATGTTGTGACAAGATGGAACAGTTCTTACGACATGACTGAGAGATTTTTAGAGCAGCAACCAGCTGTCTGTGCAGCACTCCTTTCCAATGAAGTGAGAAAGAATGAAAAGGAAGTATTTACATTGAGTGAAAGTGACATCACATGTGCAGAGGATATACTGAAAGCACTGAAGCCAATGAAGGATGCAACATTAGTGATGTCTGAGGAGAGCATGCCAACTTTGTCAGTCATTGCCCCACTTCATGCCAAGCTGATCATGGCCACAGAAGAAAATTCTGAAGATTCAGATACAATTAGGGACATCAAGAGAGTAATAGCACAAGATATGTCAAAAAGATATGCCAATGAGAAGGAGACACTTTGCATAGCATCTGCAGTGGATCCACGCTTCAAGAATTTACCCTTTCTGTCTGACGGAGATAGTGCCCACATCTACTCTAGGATGACTGATGCTGTGTTGGCAGTGATGGAAAAGAACAGTGTAAGTAAATTTTATAAAAACTTGCATATTAACTCTATAGGTGGTATACAGTACTGTCTCAGAAAATTAGAATATTGTGGTAAAGTCCATTATTTTCTGTAATGCAATTAAATAAGCAAAATGCCATACATTCTGGATTCATTACTAATCAACTGAAATATTGCAAGCCTTTTATTGTTTTAATATTGCTGATTATGGCATTTTCAGCCAAAGATCTTATCTCAAAATATTAGAATATTTCCTCAGACCAAGTAAAAAAAAAAAAAACATAATCAGCAATATTAAAACAATAAAAGGCTTGCAATATTTCAGTTGATTTGTAATGATTCCAGAATGTATGGCATTTTTGCTTATTTAATTGCATTACAGAAAATAATGGACTTTACCTAAATATTCTAATTTTCTGAGACAGTCCTGTAGTCCTTGCTTTTCCATGGTACACCTTAGTTGCATTAGTAATCTGTTCTGTACTTATGTTTAAGTGGTTTTACTTTTACTAATATGAACTTGAAAATATTTTGTTTTTCAGGATGTAGACTATTGTCAGGTTCATCAATACTGACACTTTTATAATAATTTTACACTGACACAAAAAGGAGAGAAAGACACCGTAATACCTTTGAACACGCTAGCGAGGAGAGCAGAGGAGAACTGTGCCATACAATTCAAACCTATGCTTCTAAAACAGTCCCTCTGCCCCCTCTCTTTTTATTTGGATTGCCTGGCACACAAAATGAAAATAGGGAGGGGAAGCGAAAGAGATACTGATTATCTTCTCCATCCAGGTTCTTCTTTGACGTTCGATCATGACTTTGCAGAAACTCAATAAACATCACATTTCATGCAAAGGCACTTTCGATTGCCAACGGATGCGTAATTTTGGTCTCCAGATCTTCAAGAGCAGTTTTTGCTCTCGCTGCAAACACTATATTTAATATGAATGATTATGAAAACTTAGCAAATGTATGATAAAAACAATATAGTTAAATCAATCAAATCATCTTCTGCAAATCACACTTGTTAGTTAATTATTCTTAATTCAACAATTATTCTATCATTCCCCCCTTTTTATCCTACATTTGCTACCAAAAAGAATATCATTAGAAAGGCCTCCCAATGGCTTTACCCCAATAAATCATAAATTCTGCAGCAAAGAGGAAAATCAACACCTGCCTAACAAACATTCATATAGACAGGAATATTAATGTAAATAAGAAGTGGCTCAGGAAACAGGTCAGTAAGGGGATAGATATCGTCACCAGCGTTGGCCAGGTCATCCAGCAAGCCCGTGTTAACCCGAGTTTCATCCTGTCTCACCAACAAAGGGAATAAGTCATTGAATTTAGAATTTGTAGGGGCTATAGCGGCGGAGATAAGGCGGTTGAGGAGAAGGCGAATGCAGGGGATCATTCAACAACCACAAAATGCAAGAACAACAACTGAGGCAGCAATGGAAACCAGAATAGAGAAACCCAGATTTTTGTACTCGCCAAACATGCTATCCCATCACTCAGCCCAGGCAGAGGTGTCCACACCCGAGTGCTCCTTCATCTTGTGGTTCAAGGTGCGCAGGCCATCTATGGCCTTCGAAAGAGCGCCCTCCCTGGCGGTATTTTTGGCATGTAAGTGCAGCAATGGCTGCCAAACATAGCACAGACACCACCTTTTTCAGCAAGGAGCATATCGACCGCAGTGCGGTTCTGGAACGCCATGAGTGAGGTAGCAGCCAATTGTTCTCGAATTGCAATAAAGCCAGTCTCAGTGTAATTTCCCAGTTTTTGAACATTATAGTGGATGTAGTGGATGTGTCCGACCGCCATTCTTGTTGGGTGTTATCCAATTAAGAATGGACTCCCACCCTGCTGCAATCTGGTCAACCAACCTATACTCATCCGGTACTCCCCGTGGCACGCCAATGGAGTCAATGTAGGTCAGATTCCCATCCTCTCGGGCAAGCAAGCGCCTCTTGGAATTTTGGAAACGTGACCCCAGCCCTCCAGCGGTTTGGAAGAGCAAGTCTCCCCCACCAGGCTGAAGGCCAGACTCCAGGTTCGACACAGCCAATTGGATGTCTCGGTCTGTAGCTGGAAAAACAGACACGGGTAAGAGGAGTGACACAAGCGCAGCCACATGGACCAGTCTAATAAGAGGGCGCAAAGTTTTTGTAAAATAATCAATCGTATAACTTGACCAGTCTCCACTGGTCTCAGCAACCAGTGTTGACAATTTAAATCTTGCCAATATATACCAAACATACCCCTTTTTTTTTTTTTTTTCCTTTTATTATTTTTTGAACATATAAACAGATGAACAGCAGAGATAAAACAAAAAACAACAACAATCAAAATAGAAGAAAATCCCAATAACATAATCATTCAATTAATCATAACTTACATGTTCAAAAGGGAGTAGGAAGAAGTTAAAAACTTATCTAGTCCTACCCCTTTTACTAAATATATTTAAACTTATTTCATTATTAATACAATTTTAATTTACTAGTATTATTAATAATAATAATAATAATAAATAAAATATATAACCCAAGTTATATATATATATATACACAAGTGCACTTAAACATATTCACATTTACCTAAAACATATATACATAAATTTACTAAACATCCATCCATCCATTTTCTTGACCGCTTATTCCTCACAAGGGTCGCGGGGGGTGCTGGCGCCTATCTCAGCTGGCTCTGGGCAGTAGGCGGGGGACACCCTGGACTGGTTGCCAACCAATAAATTTACTAAACATATACCATAATACCTATCTAGATCATTTGCACATACTCACATGTACAATTTTCATATTCTGGTCTGACATAGATAATTTTTTTGAACTTTACTTTTAAACATTTTTTTAAACTCCAGCATTGAGTCACAATTTTTCAGAGCAATTTCCAAATGATTCCACAGATCAACACCTTTTACAGATACACACCTTTGCTTAATATTTGTTCTTGTTTTGGGTTTTTTGTACACACTTGTACCCCTTATATCATAAGGACTGTGTCTAATTTCAAATAACTTCTGAGTACTGTGGCAGAGTAAATTGTTATAAACTTTATACATTATTTGTGCTATTTTAAAATCTTACCAAGTCATAAAATTTCATTGCATTTAATTTAATAAATAGTGGATGTGTTGGTTCTGTATATTTTGATCGATTAATAATTCTTATAGCTTTCTTTTGCAATTTGAAAACGGTGTTAGTATTTGTTTTATATGCCATTCCCCATAATTCCACACAATAGGTCAAATATGGTAATAATAATGAACTATATAATATATATAATGATTTCATGTTTAAAACATCCTTACTTTTATAGAGTATCCCTATGATTTTTGACATTTTCCTTTTAACAGTTTCTATGTGTGGCTTCCAACATAATTTATCATCAATAATAACTCCAAGGAATTTATTTTCATTCACCCTTTCTATTTCAATTGAATTCACCATAATTTTGACTTGATGAGTGATTTGTCTAGTGCCAAAAACTATGAACTTGGTTTTATTTAAATTCAATGATAATTTATTTACATCAAACCAGTTTTTTAATATATTCAATTCATACTCCACAGTAGTCAGAAGCTGCTTCAGGTTTTCTCCTGAACAATAGAAAGTTGTATCATCAGCAAATAAGACACTTTTCAATGTTTTTGAGACACAGCAAATATCATTTATATACAGTATAAATAATTTAGGGCCGAGCACAGACCCTTGGGGAACTCCATGAGTGATCTTCATGTGTTCTGATTGTACATTATTAAACTGCACATACTGATATCTATTTTCCTAATAACTTTTCATCCACTTATAAGCTAAACCTCTTATTCCATATTTCTTTAATTTATTCATTAATATAGAATGATCTATAGTATCAAAAGCTTTTTTTAAATCCATAAAAATCCCAACAGTAAATTTTTTATTATCTATTTCGGTAGATATTGCTTCTACAAGCTCCATGACTGCCATTGAGGTGGTCCGTTTAAACTCATATTGGGTTTCACTTAAGAGCTTATGTTTCTCAATAAAATTATCCAATCTATATGAAAATAATTTTTCTAGAATTTTTGAGAACTGTGGCAACAATGATATTGGTCTGTAGTTATTAAACTGGAGATACAAAAAGGGCACTCAAAAACAGGGACAACAAAAGGCGCTCCACTAGGGAGGAAAACAAGGGGCAAACTAAGGGCACAAGGCAAGGCAAGACATCAAACAAGGACTGTGGAACGAGGACTGTGAGGACGCTTCCATGTACTGAGATGTGACACTTCGGCAACTGAGGGGAGAATGCAGGTGGCTTTTATGTCCGGGTTGATTGGAAACAGGTGGTGGTAATCATGGGCGTGGACCGGTAATCAGTGAGCTGCAGGAAGGGTAAGTCACCTGGGGTGAGAGGAGAGTTAATACTTTCAAAATAAAACGGGAACCTGACTGTGAAAACAAAAGCATGAACCGCCACTCTGGTGGCGGCGTGACAGTACCCCCCCCCTCAACGGCCGGCTCTCGACGGCCCAGGAATCTCAGGGTGCTCGTCATAAAAATCGTCGATGAGGGAGGGGTCCACGATGAACCGGGCGGGCACCCACTGCCTTTCTTCTGGCCCGTATCCCTCCCAATCTACAAGGTATTGGTGTCCCCGGCCCCGCTTCCTGACGCCCAATAATTTCCTGACCTTATACACTGGGCCCCCCTCCACCATCTCCGGAGGGGGCGGCGCAGGCTCGGGCGGGACCAGGGAACTGTCCTGGACAGGCTTGACCTGGCTCACGTGGAAGGTGGGGTGGGTGCGGAGGGATCAGGCAAGCTAAGGCGCACGGCGGCAGGACCTATGGTCTTGGCGATCGGGAATGGCCCCACGAATCTTGGGGCCAACTTTGGACAAGGTACTTTGAGGTGAAGGTTCTTAGTAGAAAGCCATACCTTCTGTCCTGGCTGGTATTGGGGTGCGGCCTTCCTCCTCCGGTCAGCAGCTCTTTTCACTCTGTCGCCTTGACGCTGTAGTGCCAGTCGAGCTGCTGACCAGATTCGGCGACATCGACGGACCATGGCGAGAACCGAGGGGACTGAGGCTTCCTCCTCCAGGTCTGCGAAGTAAGGTGGATCGTATCCGTGAACACATTTGAACGGCGTGATTCCTGTGGCAGAGGTGGGTAAGGAGTTATGAGCAAGTTCGACCCATACCAAGTTCTTACTCCAAGTGGATGGGTTTTGGGAGACCAAGCATCGAAGTCCGGTCTCAAGCTGTTGGTTGAGCCTCTCCGCTTGTCCATTGGCCTCTGGGTGATAGCCTGAGGTTAGGTTCGCCTTGGCTCCGATGGATCTGCAAAACTCCTTCCAAAAACGAGAAACAAACTGGGGCCCGCGGTCCGACACAATGTGTCGCGGGAATCCATGGATCCTGAATACCTGGTCAATCATGATTTCGGCTGTTTTCTTGGCGGAGGGTAGCTTGGGTAAAGGAATAAAGCGGACCATTTTTGAAAAGCGATCGACAACTGTAAGTATGGTGGTTTTACCATGTGATGTGGGAAGTCCAGTGACAAAGTCCATTGAAATCTCAGCCCAGGGTCTTGAGGGGATCGGCAAAGGCTGAAGGAGGCCCATCCGGGGTTGATTCGATGATTTATTTCGGGCACAGACTGGGCAGGCCTTTACATATTCCTGTACCGAGGACTCCATAGAAGGCCACCAGAATCTTCGGGCGACGGCGAACAGGGTCCTGCGAGTACCTGGGTGGCAAGACAGACGAGAGGTGTGTGCCCAATTGATCACCTGTGCTCTTAGGGCCTCCGGCACGAAAAGCCGCCGTGGTGGGCACTCCTTTGGTGTAATTGTGTCTTGGAGTGCCTCCTTGACCTCCTCTTCTACTTGCCATGACATTGCTCCTACTACGCAGTCTTTAGGCAGGATGGGCTCAGGTTCGGTTGCTGTGGAATCAGGGTCATGAATTCGAGACAGAGCATCTGCTTTGACGTTCTTGCTTCCGGGTCTGTAAGTTAAACGAGAAAACGAAAATCTGTTAAAAAACAACGACCACCTGGCTTGTCTAGGGTTCAGTCTTTTTGCTTGGCGCAGGTACTCCAAGTTGCGGTGATCTGTCCAAATGATGAAGGGGTGTTCCGCGCCCTCCAGCCAGTGTCTCCACTCCTCAAGGGCGACCTTGACCGCCAGTAGTTCCCGGTCTCCAACGCTGTAATTGCGCTCGGCCTTGGAGAGCTTCCGGGACAAGAATGCGCAGGGGTGCACCTTTCCATCCTCCTGGCTTCTTTGGGATAGTACGGCCCCGACACCCAGATTGGAGGCATCTACCTCGACCACGAACTGGCGGGTAGGATCGGGAACTCTGAGTATCGGGGCCTCTGTGAAACGTTTCTTGAGTTCATTGAATGCGGTGTTGGCTTCCGGGGTCTAGGCGAAGCGTTGCTGTGGGGAGGTCAAGGCATGGAGTGGAACTGCGATGGAGCTGAAGTTGCGGATGAAGCGCCGGTAAAAGTTGGCGAAGCCCAGGAACTGTTGCACCTTCTTTCTGGATTCAGGTGTGGGCCAGTCTCTGACCGCGCTGACCTTCTCCAACTCCATCTCGACTTTGCCAGGAGATACGACGAATCCCAGGAATGAGATGGTATCTGCATGGAAAAGGCTCTTCTCAGCCTTTACATTGAGCTGGTGTTCTAGTAGACGTTTCAAGACTTGGATAACATATTGCTGGTGGGTTTTCAAGTCCGGTGAGTAGATCAAAATGTCGTCGAGATAAACATATACGAAATGGTCGATGAAGTCCTTGAGCACATCGTTTATCATGGAGATGGAACAGGGGCTTGCTCCGGCCTCTCCACGCATGGACCTGGTATTGCAGTACTTCCAGGAACGGTGCACCCCCTGGCAAGGTCGATGTAAAAACATTTATCGTTTGTTTAACCCACCAGTCTTATCTCCATCATTTTAGCGTCTGTATGTACGTTGTGCACGCGGAGCCCACTTCTATGGCCTTCCCCGTGCCTGCGTGGGTCTTCTCCGGGTACTCCGGTCTCCTCCCACATTCCAAAGACATGCACGGCAGGTTATTTGGGCGTTCCCAATTGTCCCTAAGCGTGCTTGTGAGCAGTGTTGGGAATAACGAAGTTTAAATATAACGGCGTTAGAAACTGCGTTGCTTTTTCACTAACGGAGCAATCAAATTAATTACTGTTCCTATCGTTACAACGCCGTTAGCGTTACTGATAATGTAAAGTGCCGCATTACAAAAATGTGGTTTCAGGAAGCGCCGCGGTGTCAAGCTTTCGCCCAGCTGACAGACAGCTCCACATCAGTGGGGGTGGGGGAGGGGAAGTTATGTTTATTGTTTTGATGTAGTCGGGTAATTTGTCTGTTTTATTCCAATTCGAAACGTTGCATGTTTTACCGTGTGAATGGGCGCAGTTTAATGTTATGTTAATTATCAAATTGCTTGTGTATGACGACGCGTTGTAGCTGCCTGCCTTCAATTTATTTTCCTGTAAATATCTCCACTTTCTGTTCATTACTCTCAATTTAAATTAGTCTTAAATGATGCACATTGACTGAGATGTTTCATCTTCCCAATATTAAATCCATATTGAGTTTTATAAGATTTTTAAACTGTCAATGTCTGCTTCACAAATTGATTTTTTTTACACTCACGTCTCCAGTAGGTGTCGCTCCACACTGGCTCTCGCTACTCATCGTTTCCTACATAGGTGGATGATGATAATAATCATCATCCACTGACGACAACCATAAGTGAATGATCTTTTAACTCCTACGTTAGTATTGGGGAGGCTATTATGCTGGCTCATGGAAGGTGTATACACTACACAGGATGGTGTATCGATCAGAATACAGGAGAATGCGTTATTCTGATATTTCAGACTCTGTTTCACCTGTTTCATCTACATCCATTTCACCTGTTGCTTCAACCCGCTTGTCTCGACCTCATTGTCTCCACCTGTACCCTCATCTCCTGAATAACCAGTAAAGAATCAACAAACCACCATAACGCATTCTCCTGTATTCTGATCGATGTTGATTTCAACAGGTGAAATGGATGTAGATGAAACAGGTGAAACAGAGTCTGAAATATCAGAATAACAATAATAAGGGGATGCACAATATTTAGATGTCACACAAATTATACAATGACATAATAAGTATTTATATGCCTTAGAAACTCCATAAAGGACAAACACAAAGAAAACATTGCCCACGCAATAGGTATTATATTTATACTGCTCAAAATGACCTACTACAGTCATTTAGAATTCACTTGAATGCACGTAAATGTTTTACTGGTCTATGGGGACCTCTAGCGGCCACCAAGAACAGTAAAATAGCCAGTTGGTAATGGCGACTGTTACAGAGCTGTAGCGTCCCGCGGTTCACTTCTAAACTCCGTATATACTGTAAATATTTACCAGCATTTCACAATAATTAACAGTAATATTTTACAGTAATTTGTTGTAATTAACTTCTCCTGTAATATCACAATAAACACCTGTATAAACTTCATCATCCTTTAAATTTACAGCATTTAACTGTGATTTTACAGTAAAATCCCGTAATAAAAGAAACCTGTTATATCACAGCAAAGTTCTGTACTATCACAGCAACACAGTAACAAATGCAAGTATTTCACAGTATTTAAAAGTAATATTACAGTAATGTCACATGACGTGATTGACGGTACTCGGCAATGACTGCAACTAGCTCTAGGACCCAGGAGCTCCACCCGAAGACACGTGACGTCTTTGGCACTCTACAGGAAGTGGACGCAAGAAATATGCCACAAAAAAAGAGCGCGAACAAAAGAAGCTGAAGTGAGGGAACAAAAGCAGCTAGTCTTAATTTATCTTCTGGTTGAGTGGAGAAGGTAAGCTGCATACATAATGTCTGTTTGTAGTACACACGTTATTCGAAGTGATATTTACTTTCAAATGAATGTTTATTGCATGAGACAGTTCATTTTTTGTTCGCAAGTGCCCGAAACTGTCAAACGTTCTCTCACAGCATTTTCTATCTGTATTTCCAGCTATCCGGTAGTTAGCTTAGTTACCTGCGTGGTATTGTGTAGAAATAATTGTGTAAAAAATTCTTTCTCCTCAAAGCTGCTACTCATGCCCGTCTCCTCATGTTTTTTTGGGGGGAAACTACACACATAATGTGTCAGAAAACGGAGTTCCACACAATTAGTTAAAAATTACACAGACGGTTAACAATTAGGAATAACACACCGACATAGTTGTTTGACAAAGCATCATACGTTATAATAATTTGTGTTAACCTTTTTTCCAATTGTGTCTAGTAGTGTTAGGACCAGATCAGGACAGTTTGTTTGTTTGTTTATTTGTTTATTTGTTTATTTATTTATGTATTTATTTATTTTACACAAACGAATAAATATGTACAGAATGTTTTTTTTCTATAACATGCTCATGATCATAATCTGCATTCAACTTGAAACTTGTATTGTTGGTTTCCTTTGTGTAATTTCTCTTCTTTTTTTTTCCCCCCCTAGGTCGTCTGGGGGCAAGGCAACCTGATTTCTGTTCAATATTAGTTTGAGTGTATAGAAATAGTTGGAGTCGGTGATAAAACCACAATGTTCCACTGTAAAATGGTTGGATGTGAGCATGTGTCTGACAAAGTTTATAACTTTGTTCAGCACACAAAGCTTCATAGTAACACCCCCAGTTATTACTACCAGTGTGGGGTACCCGACTGCTCACGGAGGTACAGAAAACATACAGGGCTGCAAATTCATATGTATAGGCTACATAGGTCCTACCTGCAAGCGGCTGGGCCTATACGACCTGACACTTTAGCTCGACCACGCGACACATCATCCCTACAACCTGATTCAGCCTTGAAATGTGAGCTTGAGGCTTGTGCATTTAAGTGTGACACTTTGGCCTCTCTTATTAAGCATTTGAAGATGCACATCAGGGGAGGAATGGAAACTCCATGTCCGTTTAGCGGTTGTGATTGCAGGTTCACACATGTGATGACTTTTGCTTCACATATTTCCAGGAAACATAGGTGTGCCAAGGATTTAATTTTAGATGAATTTTTTCTAGACATGCCTATTAATACAGAGCCATTGCCAGGACTTAGTCAGTCATACTCAGAAGCTGCTGGTGAACATGAACCAGGAATGCCATTAGCTGTGGATGAAAACCTATTTTTACAGAACCTTACACTTTTCTACTTGAAATTGCAATCTAAGCTACTCTTACCGGCAAGCACCATACAAACCATTATTGATGGTTTTCAAAGTGTTCATGAACTTGGACTGTCTAATTCATTTAACATTCTGAGTGAGAAATTGAAGGAACTCGGAATCTCTCAGGCCATTATAAGCAGCATCGTTGATGAAATGAACAGAGATGATCTACTCACACTCTATAACAGGGGTAGGCTCAGTACAGATGCAAAGAGGCGGGTTGCCTTTAAAGAATGCTTTAACTATGTTCATCCTGTGCCTTTGCTCTTGGGAAATGATGAAAATGACAAAGAATGTTTTGCTCAATATGTGCCTGTACATGAGACATTAGTGGCACTGTTAAAAAATGAGTCTCTGCGAGAACAGTATACATTGACACGATTGCAGCCATCTACTAATGCTGTCTATCAAGATGTCAAGGATGGAGAAGGATTTCAAAATAATCCAATGGTGAAAGATGACCCTTCCTCACTTGGTTTGATACTATACCAAGATTCTTTTGAGGTTGTCAACCCCCTGGGCTCGGGGAAAAAAAAGCACAAGGTTTTAGCTGTTTACTTAACGCTGACTGACATCTTGCCTCACAACAGATCTTCTATTGATCAGATGCAACTTGTTCTCTTGTGTAGAGAAAAGGACTTTAAGTATTTTGGGGTAAATAAGGTTTTTGCACCCCTGATTGAGGACCTCAAAATGCTGGAGCAGAGAGGTGTAGTCATGTCTGATGGCACTGTACTTAACGGCTCTCTGGTTGCCATTGCAGGAGACAACCTGGGATCCCATTCTATCGGTGGATTCTTGGAGAACTTCAGTCGCTCTGTTTATTTTTGTCGCTTCTGTGAGGTGCGTAGGGATGATTTCCTGACTAATCCTATTTTGTGTGGTACCACAAGAACAGCCCTATCGTACGCAAGTAATTTGCAAGAGCAGGAAGTTCGTGCCACTGACTCTGTATGTGGCATCAAGTTTGACTCTCCTTTCAATCAACTTTCACATTTCCATGTTTGTCAGCCTGGCCTACCACCATGTCTAGGCCATGACTTATTTGAGGGAGTCATAGCTTATGACCTTCCTTTATATATTCACCATTTAGTTCAGCAGAATCATTTTACATACCTGCAGTTAAATCGGTGCAAGAACCTGTTCAGATATGAAGCTAATGACGGTAAGGACAAGCCAGCAGACATCTCTCCCGGTAGCGACAAACTGAGTGGGTATGCAGTTCAAAACTGGTGTTTCCTTAGGCTTCTCCCACTCATGGTGGGTGACAGGATTAAAGAGCCCTGCGAAAATGAGGTGTGGCAAATCATTTTGCAACTGCGGGAGATGGTTGAGCTTATCTGTGCACCAGTCATTACAGAAGGCCAGGTTGCATATCTTAAAGTCCTCATAGAGGAGTACATGGACAACAGGACAAGGCTTTTCCCCAATGCCCCCCTCAGACCAAAGCACCATTATCTGTGCCACTATCCATCTCTCATCATCCACTTTGGTCCACTTATTCGACTGTGGACACTGCGTTTTGAGAGCAAACATGCATTCTTTAAACAATGTGCTAGGAAATTGCACAATTTTAAGAATTTGTGCAAAACTCTGGCAGAGAGGCACCAGCTTTTACAAGCATACTTGAGTACAGGAAATTTGCTCCCTCCTCTTGTACAAGTAGAAAAGGGGACTGACTTTTACATTGAGGATTACAATAACAAGATCAGGGCTTCTGTAGCCAGTTTTCCATTTGTGTCGCAGTCGGCAGTGGCTTGTAACTTCGTTACGGTCAAAGGCACGGATTACCGAAGGAGGATGTACATTTTACTTGAGAACAGTGATGAAAAGCTTCTCATGGGGAAAATTATGCTAATTATTGTTGTTCATAATTTGGTCTACTTTGTCTCAGAGAAACATACTTTTGTAAAGTTAAGTGATATAGGTGTGTACTGTGACCTAGGAGTGGCCCAAGACAATTATGTGTGTGTCAAGCATGAAGATCTACTGGACTACTATCCTCTTTCAGCATACAGTGTCTATGATCAGTCACTTATTGCTCTCCACCATTATTTTCCAGAGGCAGTATGAGCAGGGAGGAAAGTGGGGAGACAGGAAATGTTGTTAGGAGACATGTGAGTATAGAGCAGGCTACTATGTAGTCTGTAGTCTGACTATAGTATGATATATGCATGCAAAGATGAGAAATTTTGTTAATCAGTTCACTGACAACTTTAATCGATTGTCCATGAACTGACAATCTTTAATATGCTATAAAATGGTGCAACTCCTACCCATGGATAAACTATTCACAATGCTAATAGTGTTGAACAATTCGCCACTTGATGAGACTAGGTCAAGGAAGCAGTGTGGTCGTACTTGCCTAATCTCCCTGATGACCTTCTTACCACCATGCTTGATGAGCTTGTGGTCGAGTGTATTGATGATCTGACCTTGCTGGAGGAGAGGGATCTGGTGAAATACATCAAACCTATCCAAAGTCGGAAGTTATTGAAGGGCATCAAAAATGGTAAATTCATCTTTTCACTCACTGCACTTTTTCATGTCAATGAATTAAGACCATATGACATTGGCATAACTAGAAGACAATACACTTAGCATTACTATAGTCCCAAGATCACATATTACTTTCCTGTCAAACACAATTGGATGAAGTGATCTGGAAATAAATGGAAGTGATCTCTGTTGATGCTCACTTCTTCCATGCATGTTCAAACTCTAAAACTACGGCAGTGAAAAACAACCAGAAACAGTTTTGGTGAATTTGTTATTCCAATAGTGTATTCGCCTGTTATTGTTTTTTACGTGGCATTATCAGAGTGATCTTTAAACACGAGTCGATGGATTGTATAGTTGATTGTAAACCCATGACATCACATTTGAACAAATGGCAATCGCGTGAATAACTTCTCATCACTTCATCCAATACTGTTGACAGGAAACCATATGAGCTTCCTCCAGGAAGTACTGGAGCTGGAATACGGTTCTGCATGTATTCCATTGACCCTGAGCCCTACATTTAGTTATATCTTAATAAATTGCTTTTGTGCCTTCTAGGAATTGTTACTCTTAATTTGGAGATTGTCTCTGCTGAAGACCAAAGTGCTCCAAGTTTTCCAGCTCCAAGTTCTCCAAAGACTGTGGCCACTCCTCAAGCCTTCCAGCCCCCAAATGAGCTGTTGGCCAGCTCTCCATGCATTCCCCCAAGCATGTCCAACGTTTCACAGCCTGGCGTACCATGGCATATGGACTTTTTTTCTCAACTGGGAACAGGTGTCATCAGCCATGCGACTTAGAGTAGAAAAAAAGAAAGACCATTGCCAGACGAGAGAAAGGCCTTTGTGGTCGTGCTCGTGGAACAAATGATGCAGCATGACCGCAACCCATCCAGAGCCATGTGCCACAATGTTGTGAGAAGCATTGTCAGGTAGGGATGGAGCGACCAGTATTATAAATATTATCCTTAATTGTGATTTAAAAAAAAAAAAAAAAAACAGTGGTGCGTGCTGTCAGTTAATACCCAACCCTACCATCTTCAACTGTTTTTAGTTTTCATTTAAACATTTTCTGCACCCCTGTGATGTCACAGCTAGGCATGGGCCGATAACCGGTTTGAAGATTTACTGTGGTTTAAAAAAAGTCAAGGTTTCAATAACCACTAACAACAGCCGCCACTTTGAAGTTAATTGCCTTCAATTAATTTTTTACCCAGTGAGTACACGTTGCATGGAGGAGGAGGGAAGAAGGGACGTGGGGGGTGGGGGTGGGTTAGAGAAAGAGACAGGTGGGTGCCTGCAGTTTGCATTGTCCTTACGAAAGAGTGTACATGTGTAATAGGTGCCAGGGTAACACGAGTAACGGTTCTATTATAAAAAACAGATCACCAGTGATGGGACACTGTGACCTGCAAAGTAGAATTTAACCAGAAAAATGTACACTACACTACACGTTTCTTAATTAACTTAATTAACGTTTCTTAATTAAATAACTGATGTTTTAGCATGTTGTTTTTTTTGTTTTCCCCCCCCCCCCTGGCCTGCATGCAAGTTAGTGTTCAGGTTTCCCTTTGAACCAGACTGTTTCAAAGTAGAAGCTACAGTTTGACAATAAAATACAATATAATACAATAATATAGTTTTAGTTGTATCTTGAATTTGTCCACAATGATGAGTGACATAATTTCTAATTATCCAGCCTCTATTTTCAGGAGCTATCCAAAAACCTTTGCCGATATTGGCAGGCACGGTGACATTGCTGGAGACGGATGCCACTCTCTTCTGCAACAAGTAAAAACAAGAGTGGAGTACAAAAATAGGAATAATACTCTTGCTGAACGCCGCAGGCAAGGAAGAAAGCGCACAGGAATGGCAGGAGAGGCCAGACCGACAAGAGGTCCTGTTGACCAATACGGGTATGTGGCAATATGCGGGTAAAACCTGTAAATATTTTGATCGAAAGCATTGCATATTACCATTGATGAGCCTGAAACAGGATAAAACATACGTTTCCCTTGACTACTTTTTTAACACTTTGACATAGACATTTTTTTACAGCAAGCATCTTGCTGTGTCAATAGTATAGTAAACAGGTGTAATTAACTATGATTATGGCCCTGCTTCATTTATGATTTTGCTGAGTCAGGGTGCTGATATTGTGCATAGTGGCTCTCTGGCATGCCTGTGACACATTAAATAAAATGTGACCTTAATTCTAGGGCCCGGCTGATTAATCAGCCGACAAATATAATCGGCTGATTATTGCCTCTCAAACATCGGCCAAAACGTCTATTCAGATACATAACCAGGAATCAAACTGCTGATCCTTCAGTCTTGAGACGACCCACTCCAACCTTTGAGCTATAACCGTCCTCCATAATATTGTGATGCCTGTGATGTCCACCCATAGGTGCGTGAGGTGGGGCCCAAGCGATTTCCCAGAGGGGGAGACGGAGATCACATTGGGGATTATGAAAAGAGATCTTCTCAACCTCTATTCAGGCATGCATTCATTTTGGTTAATTTTAATTAAAATTTGGGTGTTGGTAAAGTGGGTATTGTACGAGACCAAATTGGTACTAGGTACTAACAATTAGGGCTGGGCAACGTATCAAATAACGTGATATTGGCCCATGCAATATGCATATCGCAAAGACATGCAATAACTTCCATATGGAATTTTTTGCTTTTACTTGATTTTGACCAATCAAACAAACTTAAACGTGCATCACCATCCGATAGTTGAAAATCATCTAGGGTAATTACAATTAATTAAGAACACATTGAACTTGTTTATTTTACCACACAAAAACTTATTCTTTAATTTGACAATACAAATATTTCTGTAGGTACATGTTCAATATCGATATCGTGATATTCAACAACTGTATCGCATATAGCATGTTTTTCCCATATCGTCCAGCCCTACTAACAATCTTTTTTTTTATGTCTGTCTATACAGAGGAAGGAATGAGTGGGGCAGATAGAGCTCAAACTATAATGGAGAAGACCTATGTGATCCAGAGACAGTTTCTCAACAGAGTGCCTGCCCCACCCATGGCAGAAATAAAGGAAGAATGGCCTTTTCTCTTCTCACAAAAATGCTTTTTCAGTCACTTTTCCCTCCTGATGGACTTTGATATACTTCAAAAACTCAACGAGGCAATTGGTCGGCGAGGACAGACCATCATGGACTACTTTGGAAAACTAGACAACCCAAGGATCCGTGATGTTCTGGCCTCCTATGATTCCAATGCTAACTAGAGCTGCGAGCAGCTATAAAGGGCCCTCGCAACCCGGGCCACGTTGGGGTATATGCAAGTCGGGGGACTTGCACGTTGGGGTACTGTTAAATAGACAAGGACCATGGAAAATAGAAATGCATTTGCCGTGCCTTGTGTGTAAAAAGGTGCAGTAAAAGGCCAAAAATGATGCACAATTCCCAAAATAAATTCAAAAGTGTGGACTTTCTGATGTGTGTGCAAAGTTTCATGAAAAGTCGCTCGTTTGATATTCAAAACCAGCATCTGTTTATTTGAAAACATTGCATGGCACAGAGATGGTGTGTGATCAAATAAAAAGCTTTTTGATGACTCTTAATGTGGTGTCGCTGTGCAACACATATGTATTCATGACATAGTGAAGTATTGTGACAGTTTTGTAGGGTCCAGCAAACAGTAAATGTGTGACAGTTATTCAAGAAAAAATGTAGCTTTGAAGCAGGCTAACCAATGACATCATCTAAAGGGGAAAAAAGCACATGAGCAAGCATAGGTATAAGTAGAGGAGAAAAAGAGATGAAAGAAGTGCGAGAGATGGAACAGGAGAGGAATGCAGCTGTTTATGTATAGCTGTTGTAACAGGACAGATTAAATAACACTTTAACCTGGGGTTAACAGCGCCCTAGGACAGATAAACTCTTTAGTGTAAAAGTTTTCTGGGACAGATGAATCCCTTGGGGTCAAAGAGTTTGGGTTAGCACATAGTCTGTCTTAGGATAATGTAACCTCCATGGATGAATTAGTCCTAGGACGCTTTGATCTGCGGGCTAAAACTTCAGGGGGGTTAACCTGTCCTGTTATATTGTGATCATCGTCTTCGTGCATGTCCTCAGTGGCTTCTTCTGTCTGTGTGGCAGCATTTGATACATCTGTAGAACAAAAAAGAATGAAGAATCATGTTAGATCTGTGAAGTTTGGTTGTCTTAGGTGTAGTTTACAGAACAGTCGTGTGCATATTTTTAGCATGGTAGTGTCTTAATACAAATGCATATTATGTAATGCACTGTATATGGATATTACAGACGTAATATTTGACGGTGATCTTATATTCATAGTTTTTGCCCGTTAATAAATAATATAGCTAGTAAGTAATAAGACACGCAAAAATGGTATAGTTGAATCCTCTGGGTCAAAAAGCAATGTTTTAGGATTGTGTGATGAAATGATGAATAAAAGTAAGGATACGACAGGTACATAAATGGTTATATATACACACGGACATATATATTTATACAGTATAACAGTGCCGCATGTATTGGTTTTAAGGAAAGAGTTGAAAAGCAGTGTTCAGAAAAAAGCATAAGATGCACAAAGTACCATTTCACTACATGTAATAAGTTGTCAAGTAGACATGTGAATTAAGTGGTTAAGATAGTGGCTACTGTGCAAGTAAGCTTCAATTGTCTCTAAAAGGTTAGCATATGTGTTCTACATGATATCAATGGCTAGACGTGCTCGTGGAGAAACATTACAAACAGAAAAACACACTAAAGGTGCCTTTAACAAACCTGTTAATAAATGAGAACTTAATACATATATGTATGGCATACTGTATATGATTGAGAAAGTTGTCCTGTTTAGTTTATGTATTGTATACTTACGGAAAAAAGTTGGCAATCTTTGCGTATGGAGATGATTAGAGGGTCTTTATCAAAAGAGAATTTGCTTGTTGATTTGTTCATGTTCTGTAGAAAAGCAAAGGAGTAGAAATAAATACAGTATCATACTTCATAAACATACAAGAAATTTGTAGCTGTATTAACCATTGTTGGTATTTGAAGTGATAATTTAGGAATAGAAGTGTAGTGATTGCAGAATTTATAGAGTGCTTACCTTGTATGACTTTGTAGATGGAAATGTCTTTTGTTGAAAGAGCTCTTTGTTGTCTACTATATATGCAAGGACAAGCATAAGTAGGTGTGGTTATGAAGTACTTGACCATTGAAATAAAGCAGTGGTATCAAATGTATGGACCGTGGTTTGGCTCAGGCCTGCAAAGGGGTTTAATGTGGCATAAGAGATAATCTTGTAAGGTACAAAAAATAATAATAATATAATAGGTATGCCTCTGAGTTTTCACAAATCTAGGTCAAGTCAAGTCATCTTTAGTTATTTTGCGCTTGAATCATCCAATCGGAAATGCTCCATAAAAAATGTATAGAGGGTGCGATTTATTGCAAATTGCACAAGAAATCTCTAAAAATTCATGTTAATGACAAGTCTGATGTGTGTGCAAAGTTTCACGAGTTTTCACACATGTATAGATAAAAAAAAACAAAGCAGCGCTTTACTTGGCAACCAATGCATCGCTATAGCAGCAGCGTGCGACAAAATAAAAAACTTTCGATAAATTTGCATCTTAAACATCTTAAGATGAAACACACCAAGTTTGAACACGGTCGGATGAATTTTGTAGGAGGAGTTAAAATATGACCCCTAAAAAAGGCCACAAAAAAAAGTCTACAAATCCCATCATAAATCAAAATGGCGGACTTCCTGTTTGGTTTAGCACATGGTTCCAAGAGACTTTTTTGTACATCGTGGGCTCTTATGTATGCCTCTAAATTATCATAGCGCTAGGTGAAACGTACAACCGGGAATGCTTCGTTAAAGAGGAGTTTTTTAGCTCAAAATGTGATGCCCGGCCCCTACGGGACTTCCTGTTGGGTTTAGCACATGGCACCAAGAGACTTTTTTGTACATCGTGGGCTGTTACATTTGTCTCCAAATTTTCGTAGCTCTAGCTGCTTCGTACAACTGGGAATGCTTCATTAAGAAGTAATTTTTTCCTTTGCAAACTGTGCATGCCACGGCAACAGCGTGCGACAAAATAAAAAGCTTTCAATAACTTTTCATCTTCAACATCTTAAGATGAATCACACCAAGTTTGGAGATGATCGGATAAACTCTGTAGGAGGAGTTCGTTAAAATAAGACCCCTATGAAATGGCCCAAAAAATGGCAACACGTTCCAAAGTAAATCAAAATGGCGGACTTCCTGTTCGGTTTAGCATATGGTTCAAAAAGAGTTTTTTGTACCTTGAGGGCTGTTACATATGTCTTCAAATATTGGTAACTCTAGGTGAAATGTACAGCCGGGAATGCTTCATTAAGTTAGAATTTTGAAACACAAAATTTGATGCCTCGCCTCTGGCGGACTTCCTGTTAGGTTTAGCATATGGCACCAACAGGCTTTTTTGTAGATCATAGTCTGTTACATATGTGTACCAATTTTCGTAGCTCTAGATTAAACGTACCACCGGCAATGCTTCGTTAAGTAAGAATTTTGAAACTGTAAATTTGATGCCCCGCCACCGTCATATAGTATGTCAAAAACTTTAGATTTTTTACCATGATGTTGTCCCAGGTGTTGAGATGGTACAGCCCAAGTTTGAAGTCAATCGGGTTAACCGTGTAGGAGAAGCGGGCAAAAGTATGACCCCTGTAAATGTGCAAAAATGGGCCAAAATTGGACATTCAAATACTCATACCTCACTTCCTGTCTATTTTAGGGTACACATATCAAAGAGGTTTTTGTTCATCTGGATGTGCTACAGGTGCCACACAATTTTCGTAGCCATAGGACAATCGTAGCGGGACAGGGATCCGTTAAACCTATGTAGGTGGCGCTACAGAGCCATTTTTCTGTTATCATGTATGGCGACTTTAAAATATCAAATTTTTCGCCAGACCCGATCTGCGTGTAAAGTTTGGTGAGTTTTCGTTCATGTTTAGTGCCTCAAAAATGTGGTTGTTTGCGGAAAAGAATAATAACAAAGAAGAAGAAGAAGAAGAACTAGAGCTGCGAGCAGCTATAAAGGGCCCTCGCAACCCGGGCCACGTTGGGGTACTTGCACGTCGGGGTACTGGCACGTTGGGGTACTGTCAAATAGGACAAGGACCATCTAAAATGTTTTTGACAAGCCTTGTGTGTGCAAAGTTGAATCAAAACGCAAAATATGGTGCGCAATTCCCAAAATAAATTCAAAATGGCGGACTTCCTTTTAGGTTTAGCATACGGCTACAGAATACTTTTTGTAGGTCTTAAGCTAATAGGTATGCCTCCCAGTTTTCACAAATCTAGGTCAAGTCATCTTTAGTTGTGTATCGCTTGAATCATACAATTGGAAATGCTCCATAAAAATGCATAGAGGGCGCTATTGAGCACAACGTTGGGTTACTTGCACGTCAGGGTACTGGCACGTTGGGGTACTGTTACATGGAACAAGGACCATTTAAAATGTTAGTTTTTTCCATGCCTTGTCTGTGCAAAGTTTAATGAAAAAGGCCAAAAATGATGTATAATTCCCAAAAAAAATAAAAATAGCGGACTTCCTCTTTGGTTTGGCAAATGGCTACATAATACTTTTTTGTAGGTCTAGCATAATCATACAATCGGAAATGCTTCATAAAAATGTCTAGAGGGCGCTATTTATTGCAAATTGCACAATAAATCTCTGAAAATTCATGTTCATGACAAGTCTGATGTGTTTGCAAAGTTTCATGAGTTTTCATGTGTATAAAAAAAAAAAAAAAAAACAGCACTTGACAAACAATGCATTGCTATGGCAACAGCGTGTTACAAAATAAAAAACTTTCGATTACTTTGCATCTTAAACATCTTAAGATGAAACACACCAAGTTTGAAGACAGTCGGATAAATTTTGTAGGAGGGGTTCGTTAAAATATGACCCCTGAAAAAGGCCACAAAAAATGGCAACAAATCCCATCATAAATCAAAATGGCAGACTTCCTGTTTGGTTTAGCACATGGTTCCAAGAGACTTTTTTGTACATCATGGGCTCTTATGTATGCCTGCAAATTATCATAGCGCTAGGTGAAACGTACAACCGGGAATGCTTCGTTAAAGAGGAGTTTTTTAGCTCAAAATGTGATGCCCGGCCCCTGGGGGACTTCCTGTTGGGTTTAGCACATGGCACCAAGAGACTTTTTTGTACATCCTGGGCTGTTACATATGTCTACAATTTTTCGTCGCTCTAGCTGCTTCGTACAACTGGGAATGCTTCATTAAGAAGGATTTTTTTCCTTTGCAAAAAGTGCATGCCACGACAACAGCGTGCGACGAAATAAAAAGCTTTCAATAACTTTTCATCGTCAACATCTTAAGATGAATCACACCAAGTTTGAAGATGATCGGATAAACTCTGTGGAAGGAGTTCGTTAAAATAAGACCCCTATGAAATGGCCAAAAAAATGGCAACATGTTCCAAAGTAAATCAAAATGGCAGACTTCCTGTTAGGTTTAGCATATGGTTCAAAAAGAGTTTTTTGTACCTCGAGGGCTGTTACATATGTCTTCAAATTTTGGTCACTCTAGGTGAAACGTACAGCCGGAAATGCTTCATTAAGTAAAAATTTTGAAATGCAAAATTTGATGCCCTGCCTCTGGCGGACTTCCTGTTAGGTTTAGCATATGGCACCAACAGGCTTTTTTGTAGATCATAGTCTGTTACATATGTGTACCAATTTTCGTAGCTCTAGATTAAACGTATAACCGGCAATACTTCAGATGAAACATGCCAAAGAATGAAGACAATCTGATAAGTTTTGTAGAAAATATGAGGCCTATAAAAGGCCCCCAAAAAATGGCTACAAATAGCAAAGTAAATCAAAATGCCGGACTTCCTGTTTGGCTTAGCATATGGTTCTAAAAGACTTTTTTGTACATCGTGGGCTCTTATGTATGCCTCCAAATTATCATAGCGCTAGGTGAAAGGTACAACCGGGAATGCTTCGTTAAAGAGGAGTTTTTTAGCTCAAAAAGTGATGCCCGGCCCTTGCGGGACTTCCTGTTGGGTTTAGCACAAAGCAGCAAGAGACTTTTTTGTACATCGTGGGCTGTTACATATGTCTACAAATTTTCGTAGCTCTAGCTGCTTCGTACAACTGAGAATTCTTCATTAAGAAGAATTTTTTTCCTTTGCAAACAAGTGCATGCCACGACAACAGCGTGCAGCGAAATAAAAAGCTTTCAATAACTTTTCATCTTCAACATCTTAAGATGAATCACACCAAGTTTGAAGATGATCGGATAAACTCAGTAAGAGGAGTTCGTTAAAATAGGACCCCTATGAAATGGCCAAAAAAATGGGAACACGTTCCAAAGTAAATCAAAATGGTGGACTTTCTGTTAGGTTTAGCATATGGTTCAAAAAGAGTTTTTTGTACCTTGAGGGCTGTTACATATGTCTTTAAATTTTGGTAACTCTAGGTGAAACGTACAGCCGGGAATGCTTCATTAAGTAAGAATTTTGAAACTCAAAATTTGATGCCCCGCCTCTGGCGGACTTCCTGTTGGGTTTAGCATATGGCACCAACAGACTTTTTTTGTAGGTCATAGTCTGTTACATATGTGTACCAATTTTCGTAGCTCTAGGTTAAACATACAACCGGCAATACTACGTTTAGTAAGAGTTTTGAAACTCTAAATTTGATGCCCCACCGCCGTCATATAGTATGTCGAAAACTTTAGATTTTTTACCATGGTGTTGTCCCAGGTCTTGAGATGGTACATCCCAAGTTTGAAGTCAATTGGATTAACCGTGTAGGAGAAGCAGGCAAAAGTATGACCCCTGTAAATGTGCAAAAATTGGCCAAAATTGGACATTTAAATACTCATATCTCACTTCCTGTCTATTTTAGGGTACACACATCAAAGAGGTTTTTGTTCATCTGGATGTGCTACAGGTGCCACACAATTTTCATAGCCGTCGGACAATCGTAGCGGGCCAGGGATCTGTTTAACCTATGTAGGTGGCGCTATGGAGCCATTTTTCTGTTATCACCTATGGCGACTTTAAAATATCAAATTTTTCGCCAGGCCTGACGTGTGTGTAAAGTTTGGTGAGTTTTCGTTCACGTTTAGTGTCTCAAAAATGTGATTGTTTGCGGAAAAGAATAATAACAAATAAAAAGAAGAAGAATAATAAGAATTCCTTGAAAAACAATAGGGACCTCGCAGCGGTCGCTGCTCGGGCCCTAATAATAAGAATTCCTTCAGGAACAATAGGGACCTCGCAGCGGTCGCTGCTCGGGCCCTAACAAGGTTGCCTGCATCATGCTGCTCCTGATGACTTATTTCAAGGAGGCAAAGGAAGCGTTTGTGTTAGAAGTTGATGTAAGATTTTTTTTTTTTAATTAAAATGCAAATTATTTACATTACACACCATTTATTACATTGATACCTGATTTACTGCTGACCAATGAACAAGTTATCTTTTAATGTTATACCTATGCTATTTTGTGTTACTATGTTACAGCCATGTGCCACTGCTGTGGACGTCACTACTGGGGAACTCCCAAGCATGCCATTATTGATCGTTCAAGGTAATGTTACTAGGATCTTGTATTAACATTTCTAACTCAGTATTTTGTTTTATTGTAGGAATCTACAAGACCACAATAATAATAATTATTACCATTTGTTTGCCACTTTATATCTGAAGCAGGTCTCAAAGTGCTCATAACACATGATGTGGTATCTGCTAATTTCAGGTGAGATGATGAAGCCCTCTGGGTGGTTTCTGTCCATCGAGGGACTTATTGTAATGGGCCCAAACCCTCTGTTTTTACATGCAATAGCTGCTTTGTTTAGCTATTGCTAAACTTTAGCAGCTATTACGTGTTCAACTTGGAGTATCCTGCTCCTGCATCGTCAACTCTGGAGTTCATTCAGAGGTATTATAGAAAGATCACATTTAATCTTGTAATTCACATTATAGTATTGGTTTCCAACTCGATGGCTGTCTTGAGGTCTAAAATTATGACAAAGAAGGTACCCGAGGCTAGCTTGGTGAGATAATCATGATCCCACAAACTCATTGGATTTCACTCTGCAGATCAGTCTGGGCATCTACACGTTACACTGACTATGGTCCAACAAATACCTACCGGTCCAATCACAGCTTTTTATTTTGTTTTGAGGGCGGGCATTTGTGAAACGCAAATGAATGAAGTAGACCGCAGATTTTCTTTGAAAAGCAGAAAAAAAATGTCCTCGGACCCTTTACTGAAATTGTAACCTTACCAGCAAGCTGAATTCTCTCAGTATTTGTTCACAAACACCATGAGAATCCATCTTGTACTGCTCCCACTGATCCCTTCGCAACCGCCCCGATTTACGTCGGACCAATCACAAAGCACGATTGTGTTTGGGAGCGGGATATGCAGCTGTGACAAAAGTGCAGAAGCCCTGAGAAGCAAATATAACATGGCGACACTGGCGGACGAATGCATGGATGCTGCAATTAATTATTTTTGCACAATTACCTACGATTTCCTTTTTGAAGAAGAACAGTGAGAGGCACTTTGTGCATTTTTATCTGGGAAAGATATATCTTGCTTCACCCCCATACGGCGGCATTCACTTCCGTTGCAGTTAATTGGCAAAACAAAGGTTCGTCAGGTGTGCACAAGTTGCCTTATTGTCCAATCAGCTCATACTATTGTGCATCATGTCCCACTTTTCCCAAGCAAATCACAGTGGAACAATCCCAGATTGATATTGTGGAATCAACAGACGTTGACCAAACCACTTTGGCTAAGACAAACCTAACTTGAAGCACCCTGGTCAAAAATGTCTAAAAATTATTTTATGTGGTGAGAGCGGGAAAAAAGGCACAGGTGAACACCTTGATAAATGTCTGCAATAGGCAATTCTATTTAGAACTGAAACTATCTTTGCTTCTTAACAGGTGCTTCTTGGGCATCAACCCAGAAAGAGGCTCAAAGAGCCAGAAACGTAGAGCAATGAACCCTCAAGTGAGCACGCTGCAAAGAAGGCTCATCGACTTTGAGTGGGCGTTATAGGTTTTTTTCCATGTTGTTATTCACACTGTTACCTGTTTTTATCTGTTATTTGTATTCATATTGTGTTTTATTGTATTTCTTGGTTGTATTTATGAAGTTGCCTTTAAAGTTGAAATTGACTGTTGTACAAAGGACATATTGATATATTGACCGTGTATTGACTGACAATAAATATGCTTGCTAAACAGTGTATACCTCAGAGTTGTCTGTTTAGTAATTGGTTTATTTCAGTTGTAAAATAATTGTAAATTCACAGTAAATGGGAACTTCATCTGCATTACTTTCACAGTAAATTCCTGTAAATTTGTGCATTACTTTTACAGTACCTACTGTAAAAGTACAGGGCATTGTTGTAATGATGTACAGCAAAATATTGTAATTCCCCAGCAATGTACTGTAAAATCACAGTAATTGCTTTGCCACTGAAGCTGTGAAGTTACAGTATATAGTTGTGCTTTTACAGCAATGCATTGTAATATCACAGTTGTGAAATTACAGTAAATTGTTGTAAGTAAATTCACAATAAATTGCTGTAATCCTTACTGTGAAAGTAATGCAAAACTTATCCAATAATTTACTGTAAATTCACAGTAAAAAAATTTACAGCCATCGAAACTAGCATACAAGTTGGAAATACACATAAACAATGCAACAATAAACATTTCTGACTTACTTTGTGGTCATGAACTCTGTCAAACGAAACTACGTACAACGTGATCAATCCGACTGCTACAGCACCGCTGTAGCCACCTGCTCTCTACTGAACTGAACTGCGCATGCACGCCCGACACATCGTCATACGTAATCGCGTAGTCACATGCCATGGGGAGGCACAACAATACAAACAAAGTTCTGATTCATGTAAATAAACACTCAACAATAATACACTATTTCTAGGAGCCTTTTGTACAGTTAGCGTGAATTGAAGTATAAAGTTCCCTCCAAAAACCCGCTTCATCGCCCAGCCAGGAAAATCACATCATGCATTGGAGAGTAATTATTAAACAATATAACATGGGACTTTCTGCTGTTAGCTGGGCTAATTGTTACGACCAGCAGACAGTGATGAGGACTTACTTTATTCTTCAGAAACGTCCTTGTATTCCGATGCGTGTGTATTGTGGTTCACAATTTCACGTGTTAGGAAACCGTCACTTCACATAGTGTGCGCGTGAATGACAATCGCGCTGGCGTCGTATCCAACTCATACTTACCTGGCAGGGGGCGATACCATGATCAAGAAGGTGGTTCCCCCAGGGTGAGGCTCAGCCATTGCACTCCGGTTGTGCTGACCCCTGCGAATTCCCCAAATGTGGGAATCTCGACTGCATAATTTGTGGTAGTGGGGGACTGCGTTCGCGCTATCCCCTGATAAATTTGTTCAAAAAAAAAAATAGGGAAGCTAATTTTGGTGCTGGACTTCTGCCACTGACCCAAAACTCCGGTAACTTGAGACCAGCGGAGTTCGCCATGTCGCTCAATTCGATCAAATTCTCAGCCTCGGAAACGTCAACGAGGCGGATGTCGGGGTCACCAATGTAGCGAGCAGTGACGGGAGTCGGAGGCAGAGTGTTGAAGTCCGGAGCCAAAGACCGGCGGTTTATTGATATCAGCTTCTCATCGTTTAACAGCAACAACAACTCACTCTGCGCGAGGCTCACAGACCTACCAACATTTTGTTCTTTTTATCCTTTCATCCTTTCATCCCAACAAACTCCCCCTTCGTCCCAACGTTCCGTGGGTGAATTATGTTCTAATCACTACAAAATATTCTGCAGCCTTATATACAAGACAGTTACACCACTGACCTGGATATATGACTTGATAGCCGATAGCCCATCCACGCCAATGCAAGCCGTTGAAGTCACAGGGCGGCCATCTTGTTACTGCCATCTCGCGAGAAGACAACTGTAAACTACACGGTATTCGTACAGATGAGATACATACAGCTCGTAGAGACCGGAGGCGGGGTGAGGGATTTGTACCGGGTGCTCACTATATTTTAACAAGTTAAAAAAAAAAATATATAACAAGTTAAAAAATAAATTAAAAATTGGACAGGTATGTACTGCTGCTTTGATTAATCATGTAATTTATACATGTAATTAAGGCAAGTTGTAAAATGTCTGAAGTCCTCTTGTTTTATGTTTAATTCATTTAACACACCATAAATCATGCTGTTTCTTACTTAGTACTGTTTCAAATGTTCTCCAATTTTGATACTGTACATGTATAGTATCGTATGCCGAGAAACATTTCTTCGGCCTCGCGACCTCAAAATTCTTGGCTTATCGGCTATCCAGTCATATATATAGATCAGTGGGCAGGTCACGTGATTGTCTTTTCGAGAAAATGTTGATCAAACAGCTCTTCTACTGTCGGCCACAGCATTAAACCAACAACCGATTGCTCTTGCAAATTGATATTTTTTTCATAGTTAAAAATAATAATAATAATTCCCTCAGGCATCAAGTACAACATCAAGAGGTAAGTTTATCGCAGCATTCTATTGGTCCCACGTGAACCACGTGACACAAAACATACAACACACAAAGATCTGAAAGCATTAGATTGATGCAGGTTGAAAAAAAAACAGTTTACGGAACTTCATTATTATCTGAGTATAGTTGTTTGGCGTGTCGGCATGTGACCATTATGATGAGGCGATGTGAGCAACCGTAACTTAAGGTTGTAGTCTCTGGAATTTAGACCTCGCCCCTTTCACTGTGTTGGTATCGTTTCTCGGCCTTTTGGCTAAGATCAAGTGTAGTATCTGTTCTTATCAGTTTAATATCTGATACGTCCCCTATTCGGGGATCATATATTAAATTGTTTTTTGGAACATGGAGATGGAACAGGGGCTTGCTCCGTCCTCTCCACGCATGGACCTGGTATTGCAGTACTTCCAGGAACGGTGCACCCCCTGGCAAGGTCGATGTAAAAACATTTATCGTTTGTTTAACCCACCAGTCTTATCTCCATCATTTTAGCGTCTGTATGTACGTTGTGCACGCGGAGCCCACTTCTATGGCCTTCCCCGTGCCTGCGTGGGTCTTCTCCGGGTAATCCGGTCTCCTCCCACATTCCAAAGACATGCACGGCAGGTTAATTGGGCGCTCCCAATTGTCCCTAAGCGTGCTTGTGAGCAGTGTTGGGAATAACGAAGTTTAAATATAACGGCGTTAGAAACTGCGTTGCTTTTTCACTAACAGAGCAATCAAATTAATTACTGTTCCTATCGTTACAACGCCGTTAGCGTTACTGATCATGTAAAGTGCCGCATTACAAAAATGTGGTTTCAGGAAGCGCCGCGGTGTCAAGCTTTCGCCCAGCTGACAGACAGCTCCACATCAGTGGGGGTGGGGGAGGGGAAGTTATGTTTATTGTTTTGATGTAGTCGGGTAATTTGTCTGTTTTATTCCAATTCGAAACGTTGCATGTTTTACCGTGTGAATGGGCGCAGTTTAATGTTATGTTAATTATCAAATTGCTTGTGTATGACGACGCGTTGTAGCTGCCTGCCTTCAATTTATTTTCCTGTAAATATCTCCACTTTCTGTTCATTACTCTCAATTTAAATTAGTCTTAAATGATGCACATTGACTGAGATGTTTCATCTTCCCAATATTAAATCCATATTGAGTTTTATAAGATTTTTAAACTGTCAATGTCTGCTTCACAAATTGATTTTTTTTACACTCACGTCTCCAGTAGGTGTCGCTCCACACTGGCTCTCGCTACTCATCGTTTCCTACATAGGTGGATGATGATAATAATCATCATCCACTGACGACAACCATAAGTGAATGATCTTTTAACTCCTACGTTAGTATTGGGGAGGCTATTATGCTGGCTCATGGAAGGTGTATACACTACACAGGATGGTGTATCGATCAGAATACAGGAGAATGCGTTATTCTGATATTTCAGACTCTGTTTCACCTGTTTCATCTACATCCATTTCACCTGTTGCTTCAACCCGCTTGTCTCGACCTCATTGTCTCCACCTGTACCCTCATCTCCTGAATAACCAGTAAAGAATCAACAAACCACCATAACGCATTCTCCTGTATTCTGATCGATGTTGATTTCAACAGGTGAAATGGATGTAGATGAAACAGGTGAAACAGAGTCTGAAATATCAGAATAACAATAATAAGGGGATGCACAATATTTAGATGTCACACAAATTATACAATGACATAATAAGTATTTATATGCCTTAGAAACTCCATAAAGGACAAACACAAAGAAAACATTGCCCAC